>NC_056433.1:40006822-40076822 GCF_018296145.1 Oncorhynchus tshawytscha | reverse complement strand
ATAAATGGCAGATATGTGAGAGCAGAACTAATAAACGGGCTCTGCCCGATCACTAAAATGGCCACCCCGATCAGAACTACAGATCACAAAATGGCCGACTGCCAAAACTACAAGTCCCAGAAGCAAGGGGAACCCTCAGAAGGTGGAGCCGACCCACAGATAGGGTCAAGAAAAAACAGGAAGAGAGAGGGGGCTGGAAGGATCTATGAACCGTAGAGAAAGAGACAATAGATATTGACTGGATTTACCATGTATGAGCTGGACTGTTTTGGACTTATCTGTTGGCGTTTGGACCGACAACCTGATTCGTGTACCGAACCCTGCTATCCTTGACCTTGCCTACGGCCTGAGTGGACCAGGACGGAGAAACAAACACACAGGTACTGTCCTGTTCGAAAGAACTCTCATTCTGGGGTGATTTGGTGACAGTTTCCCACTTAATTTGTGACAAACGCTCATAACCTTGAAGAGGCTTGCCACACATGGTGGAGAATGCGGGCAATGGACTAACCATACTGCTGGTTAGGTAGAAAAAGAAAAAAATGTTCAGTTAGCACTCCAAAGGGGAGTCTGGTTTCTTTTGTGGCTTTGTTTGGTTAGGACAGTTTCTCAGGAAAATGAGTATGGAGGGAGCCATACAGGCCCTGTTACAAGCGGCGGTCACCCAACAAGAGGCAACTAGAGCTCAACAAATAGCTCATCAGGATGCAATGCGAATGTACCAGGACACGTTACAGGTCCAGCACCGCACCAACCAGCTGCTCAGAGAAGAGCAAAACAGAAACACCCGGGAGTTAAGAGAAGGCCTAAAGGAGCTAGCGGACCAAATTGGGGCTCAGTTACCAGCTGCAAATACCCAGAGGCAGGCCAATCATTTTCTTCAAAAATGACAGCACAGGATGATTTGGAGTCATATCTTACCACCTTCGGAAGGACGGCAGAGAGGGAGAAGTGAAAGAAGATTGGGCAGGGCTTCTGGCACCATACCTGTCAGGGAACGCTCAAAAAGCGTATTTCGACCTGGAGTTGAAAGATGCACAGGATTACGATAAACTAAAGCGAGAGATTCTGAATAAACTGGGAGTGACCGATACCGTGAGGGCACACCACTTCCACCAGTGGTCCTACCGACCTGGACAACCTCCCCGAACACAGATGTTCGACTTGATTCACCTGGCACGGAAATGGTTGCGACCGGAGACCCGTTCCCCCGCCGAGATCGTCGAGACCATCGTACTCAACCAGTTTCAGCGAGGTCTACCCCAAGAAGTGAGACGATGGGTTGGCCAGAACGAGGTACTTTCTGCCGACCATCTCGTGGGCCTGGTTGAACGGTATTGTACTGCAGGAACAGCTGAGCAGGCACAGGAGGAAAGATTCCCATTCCCCAGGAATGGGCAAACCAGCGGACAGGGTAAGACTGTCCCAACATGTGGAGGGGGAAGAGAGCAGCGGTGGGCCATGAGGAAAGAATCAGTATCGGGCCAAGACACTAAGGAAAAAAATGGAAACCGGGACCGGGGATTGAGGGGGTCTCGCCCCGAACCCCTATTATTTGTTACAATTGTAATCGACCAGGACATATTGCAGCCTACTGCCCTATTAAAGAAGAGACAATGCAATGAAAAAAGAACATGGTATATGGTATGCATGTCCTGTTGTAACCACTGTACTTGAAAGATCAAGAAACAAACATATGTGCAGGTTGAAGGGAAAGAGGTTCAAAGCACTGCTGGGTTCCGGCAGTATGCTAACCCTGGTCGTTGCAAACCTAGTGTAAACTGGATACAAGTCAGGATATCGGTGTTAAATGCATTCATGGGGATACCCGTCTGTACCCCACAGCCTTAGTGAGCATACAAACAGAGGACGGTCTGCTGGATTATGAGGTCGGTGTGGTCCCAAAGATGCCATATGATGTAATATTGGGTAGATACTTTCCTATCTTTGTGAAGTTAGGCCAAAAGAATGGCATATTTGAGAAGCCAACAACCCTGACCAAGCAGGAAGAAGCATGGGGTCTTCAACCAAAGCCAAGAAAAGAGGTATCCCAGGGGCCAACCTCACAGGTGCTAGTAGGGGAGGATGAGGATGAAGTGGAAAACCTTGTTGATAAACGAACAGCCTGGTACTAGTGGGGCTGGGGTCAATCTGAATCCAGAGGACGACGATCTAGAACCAGCAGACCTGGCAGGGTCCTTGACTAATTTCGGGACAGGTCAAAACCAGGATCCAACCCTGCAGCAATCCAGAGCAGAAGTGCAGGTCGTAGATGGTACTGCCATAAATGATGGGATGATGCCTAATAGTTTTCCCCACTTCATTATGAAAAGGGTTTGGTGTACAGAGCCTCAAAAATAGGGGTTGATATGGTTGAACAGTTGTTGGTCCCCACCCGGTACCGGAGGACAGTACTGGATCTAGCTCATGGGCACATTCTGGGTGGACACCTTGGTATCGATAAAACCCGAGACCGGATTGTAAGGAGATTTTACTGGCCAGGAATCCAGGCTGAAGTGGCTCGGCATTGTGGAGAGTGCCCAGAGTGCCAGTTAACAGCTCTCCGACCAGCTGTTAGAAGTCCGTTAGTGCCACTCCCCATAATCGAAACGCCATTTGAGAGGATAGCGATGGATATAGTGGGCCCACTACCCAAATCCGCCAGAGGGCACCAATACATTCGGGTCATTCTAGATTATGCCACTCGCTACCCAGAAGCCATTCCCCTTCGGACGATGGCTTCCAAAAATATTGCCGAGGAATTAGTGCTCTTGTTCACCAGGGTAGGGGTTCCAAAGGAGATCCTTACTGACCAGGGGACCCTCTTTATGTCCCACCTTATGGCGGACCTTTGTAAATTGTGGCAGGTGAAACAGTTGAGGACATCGGTTTACCATCCTCAGACGGACGGGCTGGTTGAGAGATTCAACAGGACCCTGAAGTCAATGCTCAGGAAGGTAATCGATAAAGATGGGAAAAACTGGGATTGCATGTTGCCGTATCTGATGTTTGCCATTAGAGAGGTTCCTCAAGCCTCGCTGGGGTTTTCTCCCTTTGAGCTGGTATACGGGAGGCACCCCCGGGGAATCTTAGACATCGCCCGGGAAACCTGGGAGCACCAATCCACCCCGTATACTAGTGTCATAAAGCACGTCACGGCAATGCAAGACAGGATAGCCAAAGTCATGCCCATCGTCCGAGAGCACATGAGACAAGCACAAGAGCACCAGCGGCACACTTATAACCGGCAGGCTACCCTGAGAGAATTTCAACCGGGAGATCAGGTGTTAGTGCTGATCCCCACTGTAGAGTGCAAACCACATGGAAAGGACCATATGCAGTACTGGAGAGAATAGGAGATCTACAGCTGAGGTGGGAGACTCTGTCCATAGGACAACAATCAGTCGTATATTGCACAAATCTGGCCTTTATGGAAGAGTGGCAAGAAGAAAGCCATTTCTTAAAGATATCCATAAAAAGTGTTGTTTAAAGTTTGCCACAAGCCACCTGGGAGACACACCAAACATGTGGAAGAAGGTGCTCTGGTCAGATGAAACCAAAATTGAACTTTTTGGCAACAATGCAAAACGTTATGTTTGGCGTAAAAGCAACACAGCTCATCACCCTGAACACACCATCCCCACTGTCAAACATGTTGGTGGCAGCATCATGGTTTGGGCCTGCTTTTCTTCAGCAGGGACAGGGAAGATGGTTAAAATTGATGGGAAGATGGATGGAGCCAAATACAGGACCATTTTGGAAGAAAACCTGATGGAGTCTGCAAAAGGCCTGAGACTGGGACGGAGATTTGTCTTCCAACAAGACAATGATCCAAAACATAAAGCAAAATCTACAATGGAATGGTTCAAAAATAAACATATCCAGGTGTTAGAATGGCCAAGTCAAAGTCCAGACCTGAATCCAATCGAGAATCTGTGGAAAGAACTGAAAACTGCTGTTCACAAATGCTCTCCATCCAACCTCACTGAGCTCGAGCTGTTTTGCAAGGAGGAATGAGAAAAAAATTCAGTCTCTCGATGTGCAAAACTGATAGAGACATACCCCAAGCGACTTACAGCTGTAATCGCAGCAAAAGGTGGCGCTACAAAGTATAACTTAAGGGGGCTGAATAATTTTGCACGCCCAATTTTTCAGTTTTTGATTTGTTAAAAAAGTTTGAAATATCCAATAAATGTCGTTCCACTTCATGATTGTGTCCCACTTGTTGTTGATTATTCACAAAAAAATACAGTTTTATATCTTTGTTTGAAGCCTGAAATGTGGCAAAAGTTCGCAAAGTTCAAGGGGGCCGAATACTTTCGCAAGGCACTGTAAATTAAATCTCCAAGTTTGATGCCTACCCCATGCCCCGAGTAGACGAACTACTGGAGAAAATTGGTAAAGCTCGGTACATTTACGACCCTGGACCTGACAAAAGTGTACTGGCAAATTCCTCTGACCCCCAGGGCCAAAGAAAAGACAGCCTTTGCAACCCCTGACGGTTTGTTTCAATACACCGTCATGCCATTCGGCTTACACGGGGCCCCAGCCAACTTTCAATGGCTCATGAACAAGGTCCTAAAACCGCACCAAGGATACACCGCAGCTTATTTAGATGACGTGGGGATCTACAGCCCAGATTGGGAGTCCTACTTACCCGGGTACAGGCGGAGTTAGACGCCCTTAGAAAGGCAGGGCTTACAGCGAACCCTGCCAAGTGTTATGTGGGGTTAGAGGAAACAGAGTATCTGGGATACGCTGTGTTAACTGATAACTGGGAACTCGGTTAAAAACGAGCTCCAAATGGGAAAATACATTTTGAACGGTCATCCAACTCGGAATTCCAAGTCGGGAACTCTTTCTAGAGCTCCGACTTTCCAACCTGAAGCTCACTGAGGTCATGATTCCACCTCGTTTTTTTGTTTGCGTTCCCAGTTGTCATGGATGCACCATAATACCGCACAAAGTGATCGAAATGACTGGCTACTTTGACACTGACAAACAGATTCTGAGATCAATAAAAACGATAATGTCTTGAATCCATCAATAGCCTAGGCCTAGGTGTGTGGAGACACATATTGTAGGCTACAATATAAGGAGGAAATTATAGTCCTAAAAATGCTTTTCAGTTACATTGACTCAACCAATGATGCTTAGCTCACTCACTGGTGATGGCTGATGCGCCCGTGCCAAAAGCTTCTCTCTCGTTTTACTTTGTAAAGCAATATTTCGGTAGCCTACAGCAGACAGATTAGTCTTCTCTTTTCAGCAGGAGCCATTTGCTTTTCAATCTGTGTTTTCCAGCGATTGTATTTGAAGTATTGCGAAAGGCCTGTTTTGTCTGCATGCTGTTTGTTCACTGACAGATTTTCCTCACATTCCGAACTGTACACAATACCTTGTTATTGGGCTACACCCCACAGCTAAGCCATTTTTAAAGAAGCTGTTGATCGTGTGTGGCTAAATGATATGCTTTCTCATGGTGTAGTAGGCTATTCTAAATTATTTTATTTTTATTTATTTTTTATTTTTTGACCGCAGTAATTCTAGAACTTTGGCAAATGTTTTTCAATTGACCAGGGGTGCTGCAGCTCCTCAGAACCCTGCGCAAGCTATGATTCTGTAAGGAAATAAATTATGAAGCAAGGCTGGTGAGATGATAGTTGCAGGCTCATTCATGTCTATCAGAGCAGAGAGAGGGAGAGCGATCATAGAAAGGGAATCTCGTTGCAGTTCTGTGAGAAACACAGGCAAGCTTCTAACAAGGCCATGCATTGGTCTCAAACAGGTTACAATGTTGTGCAAACCTGATACCGTACCCAAACCGGCCGCACGTGTGCACCATCGTGCGCAAATTTTGACACACAGGTTGAATCATCAAAACAAACTGAACCAATTATATTCATTTGGGGACACTTCAAAAAGCATTAAACATTCATGACAATTTCGGTAGCTAGCTTACAGTTGCTAGCTAATTTGTGCTATTTAGCTAGCTTGCTGTTGCTATCTAATTTGTCCTGGGATATACAGTGGGGCAAAAAAGTATTTCGTCAGCCACCAATTGTGCAATTCTCCCACATAAAAAGATGAGAGAGGCCTGTAATTTTCATCATAGGTACACTTCAACTATGACAGACAAAATGAGAAAAAAAATCCAGAAAATCACATTTGTAGGATTTTTTAATGAATTTATTTGCAAATTATGGTGGAAAATAAGTATTTGATCACCTACAAACAAGCAAGATTTCTGGCTCTCACAGACCTGTAACTTCTTCTTTAAGAGGCTCCTCTGTCCTCCACTCGTTACCTGTATTAATGGCGCCTGTTGGAACTTGTTATCAGATGTCCACAACCTCAAATAGTCACACTCCAAACTCTACTATGGCCAAGACTAAAGAGCTGTCAAAGGACACCAGAAACAAAATTGTAGACCTGCACCAGCCTGGGAAGACTGAATCTGCAATAGGTAAGCAGCTTGGTTTGAAGAAATCAACTGTGGGAGCAATTATTAGGAAATGGAAGACATACAAGACCACTGATAATCTCCCTCAATCTGGGGCTCCACGCAAGATTTCACCCTGTGGGGTCAAAATTATCACAAGAACGGTGAACAAGAATTCCTGAACCACCCGGGGGGACCTAGTGAATGACCTGCAGAGAGCTGGGACCAAAGTAACAAAGCCTACCATCAGTAACACACTACGCCGCCAGGGACTCAAATCCTGCAGTGCCAGACGTGTCCCCCTGCTTAATAACTTCTTGTCACTCTCAAACCCGG
The DNA here is from genome assembly GCF_018296145.1 of Oncorhynchus tshawytscha. NCBI lineage: Eukaryota > Metazoa > Chordata > Actinopteri > Salmoniformes > Salmonidae > Oncorhynchus > Oncorhynchus tshawytscha. Next base: position 40,070,044 of record NC_056433.1, on the reverse strand, counting down.
ATCCGGGAGCGTAATCATGGCCTCAAATGAATTAGCATAACGCAGCGGACATAAATACCCCTAGAAAATGTTCCTATTCATGAAAATCACAAATGAAATATATTGAGACACAGCTTAGCCTTTTGTTAATCAAACTGTCATCTCAGATTTTCAAAATATGCTTTACAGCCAACGCTAGACAAGCATTTGTGTAAGTTTATCATGGCATAATGCTCTGCTAGGCTCTGCTGGCAGCAGGCAACATTTTCACGAAAATAAGAAAAGCAATCAAATTAAATCATTTACCTTTGAAGAACTTTGGATGTTTTCACTCAGGAGACTCTCAGTTAGATAGCAAATGTTCCTTTTTTCCAAAAATATTATTTTTGTAGACGGAATTGCTCCCGTTTGTTCGTCACATTTGGCTGAGAAATCGACCGGAAAATGCGGACACTACAACACAACTTTTTCCCAAATTAGCTCCATAATATCGACAGAAACATGGCAAACGTTGTTTAGAATCAATCCTCAAGGTGTTTTTAACATATCTATTTGATAATATATCTGTCGAGACAATTGGTTTCTCATAAGAAGCGATTGGAAAAATGGCTACCTCAGTACTTTAAGAGATTTTCTGCGGGAGACATGTGACCACTTGCTAAATGTGGTCCCTTACGGCTATTCTTCAACATAAATGCGTAAAAAGACGTCACAATGCTGTAGACTCCTTGGGGAATACGTAGAAAACGTAAGCTCATTCGTAGCTCATTCACAGCCATATAAGGAGTCATTGGCATGAGTCGGTTTTAAAAAATGTGGCACCTCCTGATTGGATTTTTATCTGGGTTTCGCCTGTAACATCCGTTCTGTTACACTCACAGACAATATCTTTGCAGTTTTGGAAACGTCAGAGTGTTTTCTATCCAAAGCTGTCAATTATATGCATAGTCGAGCATCTTTTCGTGGCAAAATATCTTATAACGTTTTTTATCCAAAAATTAAAATACTGCCCCCTAGTCGTAAAAGGCTAAGCCAATACATGTCCAGGCCCATCTGAAGTTTGCTAGAGAGCATTTAGATGATCCAGAAGAAGATTGGGAGAATGTCATATAGTCAGATGAAACCAAAATATAGCTTTCTGGTAAACTCAACTCATCGTGTTTGGAGGACAAAGAATGCTGAGTTGCATCCAAAGAACACCATACGTACTGTGAAGCGTGGGGGTGGAAACATCATGCTTTGGGGCTGTTTTTCTGCAAAGGGACGAGGACGACTGATCCGTGTAAAGGAAAGAATGAATGGGGCCATGTATCGTGAGATTTTGAGTGAAAACCTCCTTCCATCAGCAAGGGCATTGAAGATGAAACGTGGCTGGGTCTTTCAGCATGACAATTATCCCAAACACACCGCCCGGGCAACGAAGGAGTGCCTTCGTAAGAAGCATTTCAAGGTCCTGGAGTGGTCTAGCCAGTCTCCAGATCTCAACCCCATAGAAAATCTTTGGAGGGAGTTGAAAGTCTGTGTTGCCCAGCAACAGCCCCAAAACATCACTGCTCTAGAGGAGATCTGCATGGAGGAATGGGCCAAAATACCAGCAACAGTTTGTGAAAACCTTGTGGAGACTTAAAGAAAACGTTTGACCTCTTGTCATTGCCAACAAAGGGTATATAACAAAGTATTGAGAAACTTTTGTTATTGACCAAATACTTATTTTCCACCATAATTTGCAAATAAATTCATTAAAAATCCTACAATGTGATTTTCTGGATTTCTTTTTCTCATTTTGTCCATCATAGTTGAAGTGTACCTATGATGAAAATTCCCTGCCTCTCTCATCTTTTTAAGTGGGAGAACTTGCACAATTGGTGGCTGACTAAATACTTTTTTGCCCCACTGTAAATGTTGAGTTGTTATGTTACCTGAAATGCACAAGGTCCTCTACTTTGACAATTAATCCACACATAACTGTCAATCAAATCATTTCTAGTTCTCTCCAGGCGTTTTCTTCTTTGGACTTTATATGGTGATTGGCATCTAACTTTCATAGTTACCACGACGACCGACCAAACTCAGATCGTCTTTCAATCACCCACATCGGTATAACCAATGAGGTGATGGCACGTGGGTAACTGCTTCTATAAACCAATGAGGAGATGGGAGAGGCAAGACTTGCACCGCATTCAGCGTCACAAATAGAACTGACTTCTATTTTAGCGCTTGGCAACGCAGACGCTCGTTGGCGGGTGCGAGCAGTGTGGGTGCAATAATTGAACAACATGTATGTTTAAATGTATTTTGCAACCCTCGCGCACGCGACGCGAGCAGTGTGGTCAGCATGTTAAGCTCGGGCCGGCCCAACACGAATCAACCTTGAAAACTTTGATAGCCTTATACATTGCAAAAAGTGACAATTATTTTTCATGCCATGAGAGGTACCGGAACCGGCCAAATGGGTCCCGGAACTGAACAGTCCAAATTAAGCACTGGTTCTGCTCCCGTAGTGCAGTTTGTGACAATTGTGTTTTAAAAGCAGAGAGCTCCAGGCAGCATATGGCATATGGTGCTATGTATTATTGATATCACAGCAGTGGCCAGCTAACTCTCAGTGCTCAGGGTGATGAGGCATAATGTGTGATAAAATTTTTTTGGGCCTGCAGTGATCTTCAAGCAGCCTCCTTTGAGACGTGGCTGAGGAGATTGGCGTTTTGTGTCTCTTTTTAAAGATTCAGAGATGAAAGAGTGGGTAGCTAGTGAGCAGCATGGCTTGCTGAGGAGTGAGACAGAAAGGAGAGGTGTAAACGCTCCGTCGGAAGCAGTGGACCAAGATGCAGCATGTTGAGTGTTCATACTTTATTTCAACTGAACACAAAACAAAACAACAAAGGGACCAACGAACATCACATTCTGACGGCTACACAGAGCTAACATAAAACAACATCTCACAACCTAAGGTGGCAAAACAGGCTGCCTAAGAATGATACCCAATCAGCGACAACGATAGACGGCTGTCGCTGATTGAGAACCATACCCGGTCAAAACGTAAAAACACAAAACCTAGAAATAAAGAACATACCAAAATCGAGACAGAAAAAGCTCTCTACGGAAGGGAAAGAGATTGAGGGGTGAAGAGAGGGAAGGAGGGAGAAAGGAGTGAGATGAAGACAACAGGGAAAAGAGAGGGATAGAACGTTGGGGGAAGAAGAGAGAGCCAAAGTGATAAGTGGTAGACAGATAAACAAAGAAAGAGAATGAATTTGGAGTCAACAGGTAGTGTGGTGCATGGTCAGAGGTCGTGTGTGTGTGTGTGTGTGTGTGTGTTTGTTCATCTCTGAAAGTTTGTTTGTTAGGACTGGATCCTCTATTGACATTCAGCTTCAGAAACAGCCAGAGGAGACTCAATAGTGGTGTGTGTTTATAGGTGTGGCAGCAAGGAGTGTCTTGGTGTGGGACTCCCACCCCAAGTAACTTAGTAGAAAATCTCTAAACCCCTAGTTAAAACTCTTTTGCCCACCCACTTTCATACGTAAACATCTCTCACAGCATATATTTAGCATGTTTCACATGTTTCACTCCAAGCACATTTCAGGATTCTAAAATTGAACATTTTTCTTCCAAGTTAGAAACAGAACATTTGAGTCTACGGTTCTTTCAGTTTGAGAGTGTCTATCAGAGTAATTCTCCTCAACTCTCTCCATTGTCTGTAGTTCAGTGCAACAGCTCAGTTTATCATTGACCACTTAAGAGTCCTTTCCTCTCTGTAATCTAACAACAGTCAGCCTCTCTCTCCTCTTCAGCCTACAGCCTACCCATTGATCTCTCATTGATCCCACTGCCCTTCTCTCCTCCTCTTAGTTTGAACTCTTATCTGTCAGCCCCTAAGGATTAAGCAGCTTTGTGCCAACAGCACAGTGACTGAACAAGTGCTCCCGAACGTCCCCTTATTGAGTCACACTCTCCAGGTGGGCATTGTCCACTAAACTCTGCTCTAGGATCAGATAACACTTCTATAGTTCCACAATTCTAATCCTCAATCATGAACAATTAAACAGCAGAATTGACTTCAGATCAGATAAGTGTTTAGTGGTCACATCACCCTACTGCAGGTATAATCGCTCTCACTCACCTTTCTCTTTGGTCGCAAAGGTGGGCAGCACATGGAAGGGTTGTCCCCTCCCCCTGTCTTCCCTGCTACAGAGTCATTCTTCAGCGTGCGTACGTAGGACACCATTCTCTTCATGGCTCTGTCCTCAGTTACGAAGTTGGGCTCCATGGGGTCCTTTGTCCCACGTATCCTCGCACCCTTGTCTGGTAGCACCTGGTTGGTCTGTGTGGGACATCCTAAAATGAGGTGCGAAGGTGCCCCCCTCCTGCTCCCCAGCTCCAGGTAAATGTGAACACAGACACAGAGAGCCGTGAGGAGAAGACACAGGCGCAGAACCAGTCCTCTAGTCAGTCTGTCTCTCCCCATGCCTGGCCACATCTCTCTCTGTATCTCTCCCTTTTTCCTGTTCCTCTCTTTCTAGCCTCGGTCCATGTTCTGAACAGTGAGATTGTTGTTCTCTGTCTCTATCCCATTCTTCCTCTCCTCCTCCTTGGAGTGGTTAGTCTTTCTCCTGTCCTCCTTCTTTCCCTCCTTCCCTCCACTTGGAAGTCCACAGTTTGATCAAGATAAGCAGGAGCAGTGCTGAAGGTTTGTGAGACAGGAGGACACCTGCTCTTCGCAAAACAACTACCTCAGTCTGTGTGTGTGTGTGTGTGTGTGTGTATATGTCTCTCTTTCTCGACTCCTTCCTGTGTATGTGAGCCTCTGCACACAACTCGCGGAAAAGAGCGTGTGGCTTTCATTGAAAAGTTTGGAACTTCCCCTTCTCTCTCCTAGCCCTCACACCTCTTTCTCGCACACACCATCTGTCCCCTCCCTCTCTATGTTCCCCTGTGTCTAGGGTTACTGTAACTCCACACTGGGCAGGGCCAACACATCCACAGCTTGCTGTTACCAAGGCCTCACATTCTCTCTCTACTTAAACTCTGTTTCATGCACAGAGGAGGTCATATAGAGAGGGAGATGGAGGAGTGGGAATTAGAGAAAGCGAAGGAAAGGGAGACAATGAAGTGCAGCCTTGGAGGGTGGAGCATTGTAATAACGGTGTGTGTGTGTGCTTTTAAATCAAAGGTGTGTTTTGCAGTCTGTCACATAAAGAGAGGAACGAGGGAAAATAAAACAAATGGGAAGAATGGAGAGGAAAGGGATACAGAGGTTGATTAGAAAAGGTTTCGGGGTGTATTAAATGAAAGAATGAGAGAGCTTCATCTACTTTAGAGCTCTCGTTCTCGCTTTCATTCTCCCTTTCTCTCTCACACTGTGGGTATAAACATGATTATTCTAAATGGGTGGGTCCTATGAAATCACTTTGAATCACTCTACACTCTTAGAAAAAAATAGTTTCAAAAGGGTTCTCCCTATAGAAGAACCCTTTTTGGTTCCAGATAAAATAACATTTTGGGTTCCATGCAGAACTATCTTTGGAAAGGGTCCTAGATGAAACCCAAAAGGGTTCAACATGGAACCAAAAATGGTTCTTCAAAGGGTTCTCCTATGGGGACAGCCAAAATGTACACTTACTCCCACTTCCCAGAAGCAGCCCAATTGCTCCTTTCTTCATAAAAAAATGATGCCAATCCCCCTACTGCAGCTCCCATCTATTAAGTCTGACATTGCAAATGGTAAAAAGAGTTTACAGTGTGCCTGGCTGATTGAAATAAGTGGATTTTTAGCACATCTGGGAAAAGTTTTGGGGACTTTATTAGTTGATGCCAGTGAAGTTGTGGGGGTAATGAATAAGGATCCACACAGGCTTTATGAAAGGAGGGGAATGGGAGGCACCCAGACAGTGTACTCTTTATTTATGAAAACAGACTTGTGGTATTGACCAGAGACACACAGTGCTCTGTTGCCACCTGTATGTAGAGAGAAGTATCACTCACACACACACACAATTAAACACCTTCTTTGCCCGCTTCGAGGATAATACAGTGCCACTGTCGTGGCCCGCTAAGGGATGTACACCCCCCTTCTTTCTCCGTGGCCTGATGTAAAACATTTGAATGTATTAACCCTCGCAAGGCTGCTGGCCAGATGGCATCCTTAGCAGTGTCCTCAGAGCATGCGCAGACCAGCTGGCTAGTGTGTTTACGGACATATTCAATCACTCCCTATTCCAGTATGTTGTCCCCACATGCTTCGAGATGGCTACCATTGTTCCTGTACCCAAGAAGGCAAAGATAACTGAACTAAATGACTATCGCCCCATAGCACTCACTTCTGTCATCAGTGTTTTGAGAGACTTGTCAAGGATCATATCACTTCCACCTTACCGGCCACTCTAGACCCACTTCAGTTTGAATACCGCCCAAACAGGTCCACGGACGGCGCACTCACACTGCACACTGCCCTATCCCATCTGGACAAGAGGAATACCTACGTAAGAATGCTGTTCATTGACTACAGCTCAGCATTCAACACCATAGTACCCTCCAAGCTCATCATCAAGCTGGAGGCCCTGTGTCTCAACCCCGCCCTGTGCAATTGGGTCCTGGACTTTCTGACAGGCCGACCCCAGGTGGTGAAGGTAGGAAACAACATCTCCGATTCGCTGACCCTCAACACTGGGGCCCCACAAGGGTGCGCGCTCAGCCCCCTCCTGTACTCCCTGTTCACCCATGACTGCGTGGCCATGAACACCGCCAACTCAATCATCAAGTTTGCAAACGACACAACAGTAGTGGGCTTGATTACCAACAACGACGAGACGGCCTACAGGGATGAGGTGAGGGCACTCGAGTGTGGTGTCAGGAAAATAACCTCTCACTCAACGTCAACAAAACAAAGGATATGATCTTGGACTTCAGGAAACAGCAGAGGGAGCACCCATCATCCACATCGAAGGGACAGCAGTGGAAAAGCTGGAAAACTTTAAGTTCCTCAGCGTACACATCACAGACAAATTGAAATGGTCCACCCACCCAGACAGTGTGGTGAAGAAGGTGCACCAGTGCCTCTTCAACCTCAGGAGGCTGAAGAAATTTGGCTTGTCACCCAAATCCTGACAAACTTTTACAGATGCACAATCAAGAGCATCCTGTCGGGCTGTATCACCGCCCTTAACCGTAAAGCTCTCCAGAGGGTAGTGAGGTCTGTACAACGCATCACCGGGTGTAAACTACCTGCCCTCCATGACACCTACAGCACCCAATGTTACAGGAAGGCCAAAAAGATCATCAAGGACAATAACCAACTGAGCCACTGCCTGTTCACACCGCTACCATCCAGAAAGCGAGGTCAGTACAGGTGCATCAAAGCTGGGACCAAGAGACTGGAAAAACAACTTCTATCTCAAGACTGCTAAACAGCAATCACTAACTCAGAGAGGCTGCTGCATACATTGAGACCCAATCACTGGCCACATTTAAATGGATCACTAGCCACTTTATACAATGCCACTTTAAATAATGTTTACATATCTTACATTACTCATATCACATGTATATACAGTGTTTTATACCACCTATTGCACCTTGTCTATGCTGCTCGGCCATCGCTCATCAATATACTTTTATGTACGTATTCTCATTCACCCCTTTAGATGTGTGTATTAGGTAGTTGTTGGAGAATTGTTAGATTACTTGTTAGATATTACTGCACTGTCGGAACTAGAAGCATTTCGCTACACTGCATTAACATCATACATGTGTATGTGACCAATACTATTTAATTTAATTTAAATTAAACTGGGTTATTTAAATTAAACTATATTCCCCAGTCAATATGGAGGTTGTTAGTTAAATTTGTTTTCAATCGATACATGATATCGATACATTAAGTATGTAGTGAATTTGAAAAATTCTTAGTACAAAACTACAAACTGGTAACATGTAATGCAATAATGCAGCAAGCCTTATTTTCAAAACCTTTTATTGTGCATTGATTTTGTTTGGAGACATCTTTCACCCCACAACCATTGACTCAAAATATAAGTTTACTGTGAAATACCATGAGAACACTGACTGAATCACCAGAACACAAGATAATGATGTCTTCTCAATTTAGTTGTTTTACCAACCAGTTAATCCAATAGCAAAAAATGCAAAATACATGTTTCAAAATTGCCCTTTGATTGTTATATGCTACAGTACTGTAAGTTACTTTTCACATAGACAATACACTTGCACTCCCAATCATTTATAACCCATGTGATCAAAGGTGTTCATTGAAGACGTCTTTCATAATCATTTATGCATCAAAAATAAATGAATTGTTCATATATAAAACATAGGTGTACTGTAATCAAATGACAAATACAATTATTGAAAGAAACATAAACGTTTATCAGGCACTAGTTTGCATCAAGCCTGTCTTGAGCATGCCCACATAAAAATACTACAATTTACTATAGTACTTACTATAGAATACTGTAGTATACTATACTACACACTGTAGTATCCCTCAATCATGTCTAGTACTTAGTATAGAATTGTGTAGTACACTGTGGAATACAATAGTACACTGAACAAAAAGCAACCAATTCAAACAAGGAAATCAGTACATTTGAAGAAATTCATTAGGACCTAATCTATGGATTTCACATGACTGGGAATACAGATATGCATCTGGTGGTCACAGATACCTTAAAAATCAGAAAGATCAGAAAACCAGTCAGTATCTAGCTTGACCACCATTTGCTTCACACAGCGGGACACATCTCCTTTGCATAGAGTTGATCAGGCTGTTGATTGTGACATGTGGAATGTTGTCCCACTCCTCTTCAATGGCTGTGCGAAATTGCTGGATATTGGCGGGAACTGTTGTACACGTTGATCCAGCACATCCCAAACATCCTCAGTGGGTGACATGTCTGGTGAGTATGCAGGCCATGGAGGAACTGGGACATTTTCAGCTTCCATAAATTGTGTTCAGATCCTTGCGACATGGGGCTGTGTATTATCATGCTGAAACATGAGGTGATGGCTGTGGATGAATGGCATGACAATGGGCCTCAGGGTCTCATTACGGTATCTCTGTGCATCCAAATTTCTATCGATAAAATGCAAATGTATTCATTGTCCATAGCTCATGTCTGCCCATACCATAGCCTCAACCCCACCGTGGGGCACTCTGTTCACAATGTTGACATCAGCAAACCGCTCATCCACACAACATCTGTCTGCCATCTGCCCTTTACAGTTGAAACCGAGATTAGTCCATGAAGTGCACACATCTCCAGCTTGCCAGTGGCCATCCAAAGGTAACCATTTTCCCACTGAAGTCGGTTACGACACCGAACTGCAGTCAGGTCAAGACCCTATTGAGGACAACGAGCATGCAGATGAGCTTACCTGAGACGATTTCTGACAGTTTGAGCAGTTGTGCAAACCCACAGTTTCATCAGCTTTCCGTCTGGCGGGTCTCAGACGATCCCGCAGATGAAGAAGCCGGATGTCGACGTCCTAGTCTGGCATAGTTATAAGTGGTTTGCGATAGTGAGGCCGGTTGAAAATACTGCCAAATTCTCTAAAACGACGTTGGAGGCGGCTTATGGTAGAGAAATGTACATTAAATTCTCTGGCAACAGCTCCAGTGGACATTCCTGCAGTCAGCATGCCAATTGTGCACTCGCTCAAAACTTGAGACATCTGTGGAATTGTGTTTTTGACAAAACTACACATTTTAGAGTGGCCGTTTGTTGTCCCCAGCAAAAGGTGCACCTGTGTAATGATAATGCTGTTTAATCAGCTTCTTCATATGTCAGGATTATATTGACGAAAGATAAATGCTGAGGGATGTAAATAGATTTGTGCACAAAATTTGAGAAAAATAAGCTTTTGTGAGTATGGAACATTTCTGGGATGTTTTATTTCAGCTCATGAAACATGGGACCAACACTTTACACATTGCGTTTATATTTGTAAAATGAATGGATTCACATACAAGGCAATAAGCTTAAGTTACAAGACAATGCTGTCTTTAGCAAAGCATAATTCTAGACACAGATCCTAGGTACACTTAAAAGATAAAGCATGGACAAAGCCATGCATACTAGGCCTAGAAGCCTAGGAAATGATAATTGATCATACAACCTTCCTCTAATGGACAGGATCAGAGAGAACGACAGACCTTCATTTCATTTATAACATCTGAAGGTGTAAAACCAACCACCATTGACCATTCAAACAATACCAGGTTGACACAAACCTGAGCCCAATGTAAATAAGACAGAAATCCTGAAAGGACAATTAAACCCCTTTGCATTGAGTAATTTAAAGTTCACCCTGGACAGATACAAGTTACCACTGAGATCATACATCCATATAGATGGCATTAGAATTCTACTCATAGGACAAGTTTCAGATAGAATAATCCCATAGTATCCATGTTTGGCATCTTTCACATATTCAATAGTCAGTCCTCTGGATACTGTAGAGAGATACATTTTGGCCCCTCAGAGGGGAAATGGCATACTGGTACTTGAAGCATTGTCCTTTGTGTTTTGTTGGGCCATTTTACTTTGTAGCTCCAGGTGACAGAGAGCACATTGTTTAGGGCCGAGCCTACATGGCCTGGATGTAAGGGAAATAACGGCTGTGAGTGGCCATCGGTCTGAGAGCTGACTTAAGTGTTATTGGCAGCCTAACATAGAGAACAGAAAACGCTGGAGTGCCAATTCAGCTGGCAACAATGGGAGTGGGACGTCCCATGCGCCACCAAAGAAGAGGCAAGCACTGGCTATCACCAACCAGCGCCAGAAACATGGACAATTCTTCAACTCGTGTGCCATCAACAGACACGTCACTATTAACATCACCAACTAGCTCGGTTATCTCGGACTCGCCAACCATAGGCCTAATAGTTCTTACCTATTTAGGCCTATTGTTGTCACGAGAATTTTCAATCCCAATGATGATAACTGACAATCAATAGCTCTGACCAATCCCCGAGATCTGTAAGACCATGGGTTTAATAATAATTAGTCAAAGACTCTACTAGCTTATGCAAAAAGATAGAACGTTCTCTGAATAAACTGTACTAAAGTCCATTATACAAAGACATCCATTTTATAGCTGGCACATACTTCCACAAAAACAGCAGGTGAGTTTTTATCTCTATAGTTCTCACCACTGTGGATCACTGCCCAGCCGGCAGTTCCATTCCCCCGAGATGAGGGAAACCTTGAGAAGTACTATGCTCTCATGGGTTCCTCCGAGGCCTAGCCAGGTCGGTTCAAACACAGTTTTAATTGTTCTTCTGGATTTTCCTAGGCCCCCACATACATCCCTTGCTCAGACAGTCTTTTTTCCACTATACAGATACATTGTTTAACCTAATTCTGACTAAAACTACACACACCATCCGATTTATGATTCAAATCAATTTCATACAGTTAATACGGTTTCAGAGTGGAATTATTTTATCATTATCTTTCAACATATACATTATTTTATCAATTGTACATTTATTAAATCATTATTAATGGAAGTTCTTGTCCCTCATCATCATTAAATCCTGCTAGCATACAGTCACTGCTCTGCCTGTCCCGTCCTTTCCAGCCACCTCGCTCTGCTTAATCCGCCCACGTGTTTCTGGTGAATTATTATTATTTACATTCCCCCCTTTTCCGTGATTACGATCTTGTCTCATCACTGCAACTCCTCAACGGGCTCGGGCGAGGTGAAGGTCGAGTCTTGAGTCCTTCGAAACATGACCCACCAAGCCTCGCTTTTCGATACGCGCTCGCTTAACCCGGAAGCTTGCATCGGAGGAAACACCATTCAAACTAATGACCGTAGTCAACCTACAGGCGCCCGGCCGCCACAAGGAGTCGCTAGAGCGTGATGAGCCAAGTGAAGGCCCCCCGGCAAACCCTCCCCTAATCCCGACGACGATGGGCCAAATGTGCGCTGCCCTATCAAGACTCCAGGTCATGGCCGGTTGTGACACAGCTGTAGTGACGCTGCAATACTGAGATGAAGTGCCTTAGACCACTGCGCCACTCGGGAGGCCCAGTTCTTTGCTTAATAGACAATTGTATTTATACAAATGAGAATACAATCATATCAAAAGTAATGTGAGCATTGCATTGTGAAAAGCAATTCATTTATATGGACATGTATTGCAATGTGAAACGTATTTCTAAATGGTGAAAAAGTCACTGTGATTTTGTGTGTTGTACTTAGTCAATTGAAAACGTGCTTAGAGTTTTGCAACAACTGCCTTTTTGATTATGTTTTGAGTTTTGTACTAAGCATTGTGAAAATGTACCATGTTCTTGTGAAAAGTGCACAAAGCGATTGAAAAAAATCTGTAAAAATAAAAGTACTTTCAATGAATCAGATTTGATTAGGTCTGTTTCTGCCGTGTTTTTATTAGACTGTTTCACTTCTCTTCAGTGTGGTTTTCAGGGAAAGGCTGATACAGTGCATTTGGAAAGTATTCAGACCCCTTCACCTTTTCCACATTTTGTCAAGTTACAGCCTTATTCTAAAATGGATTAAATACAATTCCTCATCTACACACAATATTCCATAAAGACAAAGCAAAAACAGGTTTTTAGACATTTTTGCTAAAATGTATTGAAAATAAAGAAATGCCTGACATGTCTTATTTACAGAAGTATTCAGCTATGAGACTGGTTGGACATGATTTGGAAAGGCACATACCTGTCTATATAACGTCCCACAGTTGACAGTGCAAAAACCAAGCCATGAGGTTAAAGGAATTAAAGGAGCTCCGAGACATTTATTTAACCAGGTAAGTTGACTGAGAACACATTATAATTTACAGCAACAACCCGGGGAATAGTTACAGGGGATAGGAGGGGGATGAATGAGCCAATTGTACGCTGGGGATGATTAGGTGATCATGATGGTAGGAGGGCCAGATACGGAATGTAGCCAGGACTCTGGGGTTAACATCCCTACTCTTATGATAAGTGCCATGGGCTCTTTAGTGACCACAGTCAGGACACCCGTTTAACATCCAATACGAAAGACAGCCCCCTACATAGGGCAATGTCCCTAATATCTGCTGTCAGGTATTGGGATATTTTTTTAGACCAGAGGAAAGATTGTCTCCTACTGGCCCTCCAACACCACTTCCAGCAGCATCTGGTCTCCCATCTAGGGACCAACTAGGACCAATCCTGCTTAGCTTCAGAAGCAAGCAAGCAGTGGGATGCAGGGTGGTATGCTGCTGTCGATGAACAGATCTGGGGAAGTGTACGAAAACATTTATGCAGCGTTGAAGGTCACCAAGAACACAGTGGCCTCCATCATTCTTAAATGGAAGTAGTTAAGAACCACCAAGACTCTTCTTAGAGCTGGCCACCCAGCCAAACTGAGCAATCGGGGAAGAAGGGCTTTGGTCAGGGAGGTGACCAAGAACCCGATGGTCACTTTGACAGAGCTCCAGAGTTCCTCTGTGGAAATTTGGAGAACCTTCCAGAAGAACAACCATCTCTGCAGCCACCAAACAGGTCTTTATGGTAGAGTGGTCAGACGGAAGCCACTCCTCAGTAAAAGGCACATGGAGTTTAACAAAAGGCACCTAAAGGACTGTCAGATCATGAGAAACAAGATTTTCTGGTCTGATGAAACCAAGATTGAACTCTTTGGCCTGAATGCCAAGCGTCACGTCTAGAGTAAACTTTGCATCATCCCTATAGTGAAGCATGGTGGTGGCAGCATCATGCTGTAGGGATGTTTTTCAGCAGAAGGGACTGGTAGACTAGTCAGAATCGAGGGAAACATAAACGGAGCAAAGTACAGAGAGATCCTTGATGAAAACCTGCTCCAGAGTACTCAGGACCTCAGACTGGTGTGATGTTTCACCTTCCAACAGGACATTGACCGTAAGCACCATCTCAACACAAAGCAGGAGTGGATTCGGGACAAGTCTTTGAATGTCCTTGAGTGGCCCAGCCAGAGCCTGGACTAGAACCCAATCGAACATATCTGGAGAGACCTGAAAATAGCTGTGTAGCAACGCTCCCCATCCAACCTGACAGGACTTGAGAGCATCTGCAGAGAATGGGAGAAACTCCCCAAATACAGGTGTGCCAAGCTTGTAGCATCAAACCCAAGAAGACTCAATGCTGTAATTGCTGCCAAAGGTGCTTCAACAAAGTACTGAGTAAAGGGTCTGAATACTTATGTAAATGTGATATTTCAGTTTTTAGTTTCTTTTAAAATTAGCAAAAAATTCAAAAAATCTTTTTTTTTTGTCATTATGGGGTAGTGTGTGTAGATTAATGAGGGAAAACAATATTTAATACATTTTAGAATAAGGGTGTAACGTAACAAAATGTGAAAAAAGTCAAGGGGTGTGAATTCTTTCCGAAGGCACTGTTTCTCCCTGGCATATTGCATAATTTATGCAGCAGCATACAATACATTGTTGGACTCACCTTGTTGTGCTCTGCTCCCTTGAACAGGAAGGTAGCACGGCGGTCCTTCGTGGGCAAATTTTGTCATCAAACGTTGTCATCAGAGTCTGGCATTCTCTTGATTTATGGTGATTTGGAACTGACGTCAGGTCGGAGCTCTAGAAAGAGGCTGGATGACCTTTCCAAATGTATTTTCCCAGTCGGAGCTCGTTTTTGCTTTGTCATTATGAGGTATTGTATGTAGATTGAAGGAACAACATTTGTTTCCCCCTCCAGTTATGCAAGTGTGTAATGGGAGAAGACAGCACAGAGCCATAAAGGGACATGATGGACTAACACTCACAACAACCAGCTAAACTCTAACAGATGTAACACTCTCTGGTGCCACCATGTGGTCAGTCACTGCACCCAGAATACAGCCTAATATGGTGAGGAGTGGGGATGCGACTAGAACAAGACATGGGGTGAAGAAATGTACCCATGAGGCGGACCCTGTGAAGCAAGTCATGTCGGACTGAACAATTTTGATTTACAGCCAGGAACCTTGGCAGTCGACTTGGATGGAGCAACTGTGTGTGTGTATGTGAGAGAGAGAGAGAGAGAGAGAGAGAGAAATCAGATGTAGGGGTCATTGACCCTTTGATTGACCCTGGGTTCTGCGAAATCCACTCCAGTTGGCCATGCAAAGCAGAAGTCAACCCCAACCAATAACGAGAGGCCACAGAGTGCTTTGGAGAGATTGACAGTGTCAAACGACTACGCTACAATAATCCCAATGACGATTTAGTCACAGACAGCTATTCATTTGACACTCTCATGTAGAGGCCTTAATCGTTTTTATTTTTGTTGAGAAAATAAGTAAGTAAGAACCCATCGGGCACAGAAATCATTTCAACAATTTTTATTTACATTTGTTTGAGTTGTCAACTAGAGTGAATTCAATGTGAAATCATTAAAAAAATTGTCAGTTTTCCATGATGATTAAATGTCATCGCATATCAGGTTTTGGTTGAAATGACGTGGAAACAATGTTGATTCAACCAGTTTTTGCCCAGCGGGGAGTGAGTGACTGTATGAGAGATCTCACGATTGTTGGTTTCTCACAGTGAAATAATGCATAACCGCTCGTTCTTTATCACCTGTTCTAGGGTCTGTGGTGGTGACTATCCCCCTCCATTGTTCTTTCCACTTAAGTGATAATGCCCAAGAAGCCGGTGTTTGGAGGATATATTGACACCGGTATTGTTATGCCAGAGACGAAGTCGAGCGCTAGCAAACCAAGCCAATATATCCTCCAAACACCAGCTGCGAGGGAATTATCATTTTTATACAACGGGTTACCAACATTTTCAAATAATGATTGATATGTTTTCATTAGAAACGTTATTTTGATTAATTTATCATCCTTCCACAAGATATAGTCCTGACACAAATCTAGGGGTGCTAGATACCCAGTTAAGTCTTTTTGTTCTGTATCTATGGATGCGACCCAATCATTCATTCTAAATCTTCCATTGCCATACTGGCTGGCAGCGTTCTTATTCCTTGCTTGCTAGCTAGCCAACTACGGCTAACTTTCAGTCACGTCAATTACAGCAAAGTAGCTGCATTTGCATTTGTTTAAGCTGTTTTCTAGGTAGATGTGCCTGGCAGAGAAAATGTGTTCTCTTGTCAGGACACTGTTCAGACCAAAGAATAATAAATGAAACCATACATTATCTTTGTTATCTACCACAGATGACATAGCTATAGCTACTTATTGTATGTCATATTTATCTGTACATTCCCCTGGATGGTGCATTGGTTAAAATATTTGTCGGAGTCTGTGCTACTACAATGCTCAAAAAAATACAGGGAACACTAAAATAACACATCCTAGATCTGAATGAATGAAATATTCTTATTAAATACTTTTTTCTTTACCATAGTTGAATGTGCTGACAACAAAATCACACAAAAATGATCAATTAAATCAAATTTATCAACCCATGGAGGTCTGGATTTGGAGTCACACTCAAAATTAAAGTGGAAAACCACACTACAAGCTGATCCAACTTTGATGTAATGTCCTTAAAACAAGTCAAAATGAGCCTCAGTAGTGTGTGTGGCCTCCACGTGCCTGTATGACCTCCCTACAACGCCTGGGCATGCTCCTGATGAGGTGCCGGATGGTCTCCTGAGGCATCTCCTCCCAGACCTGGACTAAAGCATCCGCCAACTCCTGGACAGTCTGTGGTGCAACGTGGCGTTGGTGGATGGAGCGAGACATGATGTGCTCAATTGGATTCAGGTCTGGGGAACGGGCGGGCCAATCCATAGCATCAATGCCTTCCTCTTGCAGGAACTGCTGACACACTCCAGCCACATCACATGAGGTCTAGCATTGTCTTGCATTAGGAGGAACCCAGGGCCAACCGCACCAGCATTTGGTCTCACAAGGGGTCTGAGGATCTCATCTCGGTACCTAATGGCAGTCAGGCTACCTCTGGCGAGCACATGGAACAAAATGCAACCCCACACCATGACTGACCCACTGCCAAACCGGTCATGCTGGAGGATGTTGCAGGCAGCAGAACATTCTCCACGGCGTCTCCAGACTCTGTCACATCTGTCACATGTGCTCAGTGTGAACCTGCTTTCATCTGTGAAGACCACAGGGCGCCAGTGGCGAATTTGCCAATCTTGGTGTTCTCTGGCAAATGAAAAACGTCCTGCACGGTGTTGGGCTGTAAGCACAACCCCCACCTGTGGACATCGGGCCCTCATACCACCCTCATGGAGTCTGTTTCTGACCGTTTGAGCAGACACATGCACATTTGTGGCCTGCTGGAGGTCATTTTGCAGGGCTCTGGCAGTGCTCCTCCTGCTCCTCCTTGCACAAAGGCGAAGGTAGCGGTCCTGCTGCTGGGTTGTTGCCCTCCTACGGCCTCCTCCACGTCTCCTGATGTGCTGGAGGTCATTTTGTTGCTCCTCCTGCTCCTCCTTGCACTGGCCTGTCTCCTGGTTTCGCCTCCATGCTCTGGACACTACGCTGACAGATGCAGCAAACCTTCTTGCCACAGCTCGCATTGATGTGCCATCCTGGATGAGCTGCACTTCCTGAGCCACTTGTGTGGGTTGTAGACTCCGTCTCATGCTACCACTAGAGTGAAAGCACCGCCAGCATTCAAAAGTGACCAAAACATCAGCCAGGAAGCATAGGAACTGAGAAGTGGTCTGTGGTTATCACCTGCAGAACCACTCCTTTATTGCTGTGTCTTGCTAATTGCCTATAATTTCCACCTGTTGTCTATTCCATTTGCACAACAGCATGTGAAATTTATTGTCAATCAGTGTTGCTTCCTAAGTGGACAGTTTGATTTAACAGAAGTGTGATTGACTTGGAGTTACATTGTGTTGTTTAAGTGTTCCCTTTATTTTTTTGAGCAGTGTACTTCTGCTGCCTTGCTTCAGCCTTTTGGGTGTTGATGGTGCTGCAGTGTTCTCTTTATTTTCACCTGGATGTTGCTCCAGCATTTTCTGTTTGTCAGTGAGGGACTCCAGTAGCTATGGAGCGAACTTTCACACCGATGCCCACTCACTGACATAATCTCCCTCTAAACCAGCATTGGCCAGTTTCTGGACTGTCGTGGTCCTGATGCTGTAATTTGTATATGTAGTTGTTCCCACGGCCCTGCAGGTCTTGGGTAGAAGTGCTGCCAGAGAGTTCACACCCATCGGCTAGACGTGAACCAGATCGTTTGATGTTTCCCAGAAATACATGATTTGAGGTAGTAAATTCAGTATCCTTCATAAGGCACCAGCTGCGACCGATGGGGGGTTAATTTAGAAACCATTTGAGCCACTCCGGGGTGGCAGGTTGCCCCCCTTCCCATTTCCTACATTTCCATAAAACTGTCGAAGGATGTTAAAAATGCAGTATCCCCCATCTCTTTTTCCCATTCATCCATAGTCATGCCGCCAAAAAGATCAAATGAAATGTTCCACTCATCCATTTTCAAAAAAGTATTGATCTCTTTCGGACACGTTCACTTCATATGGGACGGTGGAGATCGCAATTCATACAAATCTCTGCTGTTGAAAACCAAATGCTCATCTAAAAGAACTTGGAGATAAAGTCTAGATACTTTTTATAGTGGAGATCAAGGTCATACATTTCCTGGCAGGGTTGATGAGACAGTGGATTGCACCGTGAGATGGAACAGAGTAAATAGGCATTTCAACGACATTGATTTAGCCGGTGGCAACTTGTGAAATAGTTACCGGCTGGAATGCAGTTTTAACCAATCAGCATTCAGGATTAGACTCACCGTTGTATGTTAAATAATGAAACTCTACTCATCTTGTGTCCGTGATTAAAGAAAGACGAGAATAAGAAAGGGGGAGACGGATTGAAAAGGACTGGACTGGGAAAACTTTGGTGAAAAATGCAAAAGAAAGAAAAATGGAGCAAGTGAGTGTGTGAGAGAACTGTACAGAGAGAAGGAAACGGTAAAGGGAAGATGGAAAATGGAAAAGAGAGGAAAGAGGAAAAGACGGGAGGGTTGCCCCAACAATGAGTGTCTGCGCTGGAAACAGGGGACAGGGGCAGTAATGGAGCAAAACAGCCATTGGCCCACCGTAAGGGTGTGTGTGTGTGTGTGTGTGTGTGTGTGTGTGTGTGTGTGTGTGTGTGTGTGTGTGTGTGTGTGTGTGTGTGTGGTTAGATTGGTGTTTTGAGGCTTTGGGAGTGTGTAAATGTAGATGTGTAGCAGAGTGGGAATTGCTCTGTCTGTATGTGATTGGACATGTACTGTAAAAAAGGCATCTTAAATCAGCATTATTCTGTTGAGTGGACTTGAAAAGGACAATAATTTTAGCTAATACGTTAAAGAGTATTACTCAACAATCTCTGCTTGAAGTCAGCTGAATTTGAACAAGGTTGTTGAGTAAAAGTACAAATTCATGTTTGCTCAAACAACTCAAAACCATGCCCATCATTATCATATTTCCCAAAATGCTCTCTTGCAGGTTGATTTTCAATTATTATTATTTTTATTCCCATCCCGGAGTCGCCTCTTTACTGTTGATGTTGAGACTGGTGTTTTGTGGGTACTATTTAATGAAGCTGCCAGTTGAGGACTTTTGAGGCATCTGTTTCACAAACTAGACACTCTAATGTACTGGTCTTCTTGCTCAGTTGTGCACCGGGGCCTCCCACTACACTTTGTATTCTGGTTAGAGCCAGTTTGTGCTGTACTGTGACGGGAATAGTACACAGCGTGGTACCAGATCTTCAGTTGCCTGGCAATTTCTCGCATGGAATAGCCTTCATTTCTCAGAACAAGAATACACTGACGAGTTTCAGAAGAAAGTCTGTGTTTCTGGCCATTTTGAGCCTGTAATCGAACCCACAAATGCTGATGCTCCAGATACTCAACTAGTCTAAAGAAGGCCAGTTTTATTGCTTCTTTAATCAAGACAACAGTATTCAGTTGTGCCAATATAATTGCAAAAGGGTTTTCTAATGATCAATTAGCCTTTTTAAAATTATAAACTTGGATTAGCTAACACAACGTGCCATTGGAACACAGGAGTGATGGTTGCTGGTAATAGGCCTCTGTATGCCTATGTAGATATTCCATTAAAAATCTGCAATTTCCAGCTACAATAGTCATTTACAACATTACAATGTCTACACTGTATTTTTGATCAATTTGATGTTATTTTAATGGTCAAATAATGTGCTTTTCTTTGAAAAACAAGGACATTTCTAAGTGACCCCAAACGTTTGAAAGTTAGTGCATGTTAACCTAACTAGGAAAACTCTGGACCCTATAAGGTATGACAGTGATTAATCAGTTGTAAAAAAGGTTTCATTTGGGCTATGATAGGACCAATTTTTCCTAAGCAGGTTACATGGTTTTAAAAAACTCCTGAAAAATCTCCTGGGGATGAAAATACTGTCAAACTGCATTTGTTATATTTGTTCATATAAATTATATTTAGACTAGATTAGGGAGGGGTTTTTCCTCTACCCAGACACATAGACAACAACTGATAGACAATAGAACTCACAGGGCTGAGCTTGCTTTATGCATGTTTGCATCATGCAGGCCTATGCAACTGTAGGCTTTAAAACATGTACTCACATCTTTCATCACTATTATGCCGATTGATTAATTCCAGTTAATAATGTTAGGCAGTTTAGTCAGCCCAATTTATAAAATAAACTACATTTGATCACATTCACATTTTCTCCTGACACACATATGAACTAAAAATAGATAACGTTACCAATTATTTTACCCTGACCAGATGGAAAGGGCGCATATTCTGTATGCAGCTGCTCTTATTAGTAGCCTAGTTGATCAGACTGAAAAATAGTATTGTTTTCATCCCATAGAGCATGTCAGATATCTAACATTTAGGTGTAGCCTAGGCTACAGCAACATTTATGTGATGATTTTTTTGCTTGTGTCTGTCGGGAATTATCATGTGTTATCATCTTTGCTAAATATATACCGGAGGAAATTTGAAAGCCTACTTGAGCGCACGCCAAAAAAAAGCGCTTCGTCAACCTCTCTCTTTAATCTAATTTTTAATGGATGATGCTAAGGAAGATATCAAATCATTCGGAATTGTTTTCGACATCCCAGGAAAGACAGTCGAAAGTTTGATGTTCAGCAAGTAAAGCATCGTTGCCCTTGTTGGCGAAACTTTCCCTCTCGTCGTGTCCTCTAAAAGTACAATTTTGCATGCCCAAAAACGCAGTGGTGTTGATAAGCCGCTTGAGAACATTCATGTTTCTTCTTACTTTCTCATTGTTGCACAGTTTGAAAACGCAGACCGTAGTCATAATCGGTACAGCTTTTTCCAAGAAGCTTGAATCTGTTGTGTGCAGTTATATGGGGCGGCAGGTAGCCTAGTGGTTAGTTAGAGCGTTGGGCCAGTAAACGAAAGGTTGCTGGATCGAATCCCTAAGATGACGAAGTAAAAATATGTTGTTCTGCCCCTGAACAAGGCAGTTAACCAGTTAATTGTTCTCTGGTAGGTTGTCATTGTAAATACGAATTTGTTCTTAATTGACTTGCCTAGTTAAATAAAAAATATACTCCCTGCTTTTGTTTAGCTGAACCATCAATGTTCTTCAGGTCACCATACCCACCTTTCAACCATGGCTCAGACGTTTCAAAATAAATTGCACTAACTGGACACACAAAGAATGTTCTAAAAGTAAGTTTTCCATCTATTGTTTACAGACAGATTATTTCACTTATAATTCACTGTATCACAATTCCAGTGGGTCAGAAGTTTACATACACTAAGTTGACTGTGCCTTTAAATAGCTTGGAAAATTCCAGAAAATGATGTCATGGCTTTAGAAGCTTCTGATAGGCTAATTGATATCATTTGAGTCAATTGGAGGTGTACCTGTGGATGTATTTCAAGGCCTACCTTCAAACTTAGTACCTCTTTGATTGACATCATGGGAAAATCAAAAGAAATCAGCCAAGACCTCAGCAAAACAATTGTCGACCTCCACAAGTCTGGTTCATCCTTGGGAGCAATTTCCAAACACCTGAAGGTACCACAAGGCCGCTTGGCAAGGAAGAAGCCACTGCTCCAAAACTGCCATAAAAAAAGCCAGACGACAGTTTGCAACTGAAAATGGGGATAAAGATCGTACTTTTTGGAGAAACGTTCTCTGGTCTGATGAAACAAAAATAGAACTGTTCAGCCATAATGACCATCGTTATGTTTGGAGGAAAAAGGGGGAGGCTTGCAAGCCGAAGAACATCATCCCAACCATGAAGCACAGGGTGGCAGCATCATGTTGTGGGGGTGGTTTGTTGCAGGAGGCACTGGTGCACTTCACAAAATAGATGGCATCATGAGAAGGAAAATTGTGGATATATTGAAGCAACATCTCAAGACATGAGTTAGGAAGTTAAAGCTTGGTCGCAAATGGGTCTTCCAAATGGACAATGACCACAAGCATACTTCCAAAGTTGTGGCAAAATGGCTTAAGGACAACAAAGTCAAGGTATTGGAGTGGTTATCACAAAGCCCTGACCTCAATCCCATAGAACATTTTTGGGCAGAACTGAAAAGCGTGGGCGATCAAGGAGGCCTACAAACCTGACTCAGTTACACCAGCTCTGTCAGGAGGAATGGGACAAAATTCACCCAACTTATTGTGGGAAGCTTGCGGAAGGGTACCCGAAATGTTTGACCCAAGTTAAACAATTTAAAGGCAATGCTACCAAATACTAATTGAGTCAATGTAAACTTCTGACCCACTAGGAATGTGATGAAAGAAATAAAAGCTGAAATAAATCACTCTCTACTATTATTCTGACATTTCACATTCTTAAAATAAAGTGGTGATCCTAACTGACCTAAGACAGGGAATTGTTACTAAGATTAAATGTCAGGAATTGTGGAAAAACTCAGTTTAAATGTATTTGGCTATGGTATATGTAAACTTTGACTTCAACTACATATTCTCTGAAAAAATTATCTAGAGCTTATGTTGGAGACAGACAGAGTGGAGAATGAGGTGAGCCCTTCACCTTCTTATAAGGAGCCACTCCCCTGCCCTCTTGTCATTCTCGAGCATGATTCTCTTCCTCACTCTCTTAAGAGCAGGGAAATGCGGTGATACATCTCACTCATATTGTCAAAGAAATGGGGTTACGAAAGTCAACTTGAGTTCTCTTTCATATACTTGTTTCGATGTATCACATATAGGGATTTGGCCAAATCCTGTATCACAAACATGCTCTCCGAAGCCAGGGTAGTCCCAACATCAGTAACAAGGTCCGGTCGGATACCGTAGAAGAGAGAAGGGCCCACCCTCTTAGTTCAATCCAAGTAAATTGCCTAAACTCTTGTTCAATCCAAGTAAACGCACAATCGTACTGTCACGCCTTGATCTGTTTCACCTGTCTTTGTGATTGTCTCCTCCAACCTCCAGGTGTCACTCGTTTTCCAGGCCCTGGTCAACAATGTGCTCCGGGACATGTTGAATCGTTTTGTTTTTGTCTACCTCAACAACTCTGCTTGACCTGCAGCCATTACCCCAGTACACACACTCTCTCTCTCTCTCCCCCTCCCTTTCTGTTTGTGTGTGATTGTGTGGTTGGAGACAGGTGTGCTGGAGTCAGAGCGGATCCCTACCAGCTGCAACTTGCTCCATTATCAAGACCTCTACAAATACTCAGTTCTGCCACTTCCACTCTACCAGATCATAATCTCTGCTCAGTCAGTTTATGCCATTATTATTATTGTTCAAGATCCCTTTACCCTGTTGTACCTGTTTCCCTGCTTGACGCTGTTTATCCTCTCACTGCAGTTTTGCCACCCTGACTCTGTCTACTGTTCCACATCTCACCACCCTGCTACCCTGTTCTGGACTCACCACACCACCACTCCCTTGGATTCCCCTCCGGACCTGTTTACCCTTTCCCAACCCTGCACACTCCAACTTCAGCCTCCACATCTGGTTTCCTACAACTCATCCAAGCTTCACCGGATCTGCGCTCCATATCTCCCTGTTTTACAATAAATACCTTGGTTCATTCATCTGTTTCCTCGTCTGAGTCTACTCTTGGGTTCCCCTGTGCTAGACGCTAATCTACCTGTCCTCTTGCTCAGTTGTGCACCGGGGCCTCCCACTCCACTTTCTATTCTCGTTAGTGTCAGTTTGCTCTTTTCTGTGAAAGGAGTAGTACACAGCATTGTACGAGATCTTCAGTTTCTTGGCAATTTCTCACATGGGATAGCCTTCATTTCTAAGAACAAGATTAGGCTGACGAGTTTCAGAAGAAAGGTCTTTGTTTCTGGCCATTTTCAGCCTGTAATTGAACCCACAAATGCTGATGCTCCAGATACTCAACTAGTCTAAAGAAGGACAGTTTTATTGCTTCTTTAATCAGAACAACAGTTTTCAGCTGTGCTAACATAATTGCAAAAGGGTTTTCTAATGATCAATTAGCCTTCTAAAATGATAAACTTGGATTAGCTAACACAACGTGCCATTGGAACACAGGAATGATGGTTGCTGACAATGGGCCTCTGTACGCCTCTGTACACCATGTAGATATTCCATTAAAAATCAATGGTTTCCAGCTACAATAGTCACTTACAACGTTAACAATATCTACACTGTATTTCTGATCAATTTGATGTTAATTTAATGGACAATAAATCTGCTTTTCTTTTGAAAAACAAGGACATTTCAATGTGACCCCAAACTTTTGAACGGTAGTGTACATAGTCACTTAGAAACTCAGTGTAGGCTACAGTACTGAAAACCATTGAATACAACAATCATGTCTCTGTCGCTAACAAATACAGTAATGGTTGTCAACTATAATTCACTCGAAAGGCAAGGCACTATATTCAAATAAAGTAGAATAAATTGTCAATTTGAATTGTATGTTCAATCATCCTAAAATTCAAAGCCGAGTGAATATACAATTCAACTTGAGAATGTATGTTGGTTCAGCTATAGGCCCAAATGTTGAGCAAACTCACAATCCTATTGCCGATGGTTGACTTACTATTTATTGTACATTAAATCAACATATTTTTTTACAGTGCTTTTATGCCTCTATTACAAGGCTCAAAATCTATCCTTCCTAAAAAATAAGAGCACAGTTTGTGAGATCAAAGGTTGAGAGACTGAACACGGAAACCCACAATTGGAAGAGGTCTCAATATAGGAAGTAGATGCTTGCAGATGAACAGGAAGTTGGATGTATGTCAGCACGAAGAACTTGTTAACTGTATGCTGCAAACCAATTTCCTGTCTCGGACAATAACAGTACTACTAGTACTACTACTGCTTATTCTAGTACTACTTCTACTATTACTGCTACTTTAACTGTTGATTGTTGAGTCTGAAACATACTTGGCCACTCATGGACAGTAGATAGACAACTTTGATCATCAAATAATATTTCAGCCATTTCCATCATAAAGCAGTAGCACAGTAGGCTATAGTACATATGTCTGCCAGCCAGGATATTAGGAGGGGGGCATGCAGAGATATTTCAATTTTAAATTCATATGGAGTCCAAATTATTGCCTCAGTGCTGTGTTAAGTGCATATTAGAAAGGCTAAGTCCAAGTTTAGTTTCACTCTTAATACAAACAGAGGGTACCTGTTGTAGCCAACCAGGGTAGGGTGGAGAGATACAGTAAGTCAATAGAACCACCCGTTCCTCTGCTCCTCACCTGCTGCCCTATGCCAGATAGAGTCAGCAGAGGCACGTTCTGCCTAACAATCATTCATTAATATGAGCTATGGATTATTTTATAACATATTATAGTCTGAAAGTGCCACAAACATGCAGCAGACACGCACATGCAAGCACAGTACACACACACCCGAACACACACACGATTTTCTAGTCACTTTTACCCCTACCTACATGTACATATAACCTCAATCACCTCAACTACCTCGTACTCCCAGCACATTGACTTGGTACCATTTAATTTAGCCTCATTATTGTTATTTTATTGTGTTATTATTTATTTTATAATGTTTTACTTTTTAACTCTCCCAAAAATGCAAAGGGCTCATAAGCAAGCATTTCACGGTAAAGTCTACAATTCTTGTATTCGGCACGTCACAAATAAAACGTGATTAATTGACACACACGGGACCCCAGTGTGTGTCAGGCACAAGAAGCATAAAACACAAGCCTGGAAAAAGCGCAGGTGTGTGTCTGTGAGAGACAGAGAGAGACAGTTGGCGTCTATGAATTATTTAATGTAGTAGGATAATTGATTGAGTGAATGTGATGTGATAACTTTCATCAAAACAAAAAGAAGGACACTGTATTATTTTGGAGTGCTAGAATGATGAATCACTGGATCTCCGAAAGCAGTGAATTGACGAGGTGTTAGGCCTAAGTGCTTATCCGACGGATCAAAGGAAACATCATGGCTAGGCCAAATGTGTAACACTCTATCCATATAGCAGTGATAAAAAATATATATCATGGAGGAAAAAATATAAAAAAAATCCCAGCCTACGGGACTGTCAAATTCAACCTTGGCCACACTCTTGACCATAGTTGCGAAAAAAAATGTTTCCTGTTAGCCGCACTGAGTGGAAATGTCCCCTATTCGCGCGCCCCTCCTACTCCGTGTTCAAGTGAAAGCCAACATTTACAAATTGTCAGTGGCGAGCCAGACCTGTCAACGAGTTATGAGCGTGGAGCGTATTTTCGATGAGTTTGGACACTTCAAAAGGTAGGTTACCCGGAACAATACATGTTTATTGCATTGAATCATATCCTTGCTATCGTAAACTATAAGAATGTGTCCTGTTCAGTCGACCACCCTCCATAGGAATATGATGACCGTATACCCTCTTGTAGTCAAGAGTTTTAAAAATATTTTTAAATAGCTCTATGGGGATTATGGTTATATTTATGGTTAGCCTACATAGTAGCCCTAATGTTTCTTTCTCTCTGCACACAAAATGCAGCAGCTTTCTTCCTTCTTCAAGTTGGTATGAACTTGCTTTTAGAGAGATGGATGTGTAGTGCCTTGCATCATTGACGCGTTAAAATGGTATAGACATACTCTTTTAGAATATATTTATTTTTTTCATTCTCACTATGCAACCATAACACTTAATATACACCTACTGTATAGTTAATGTTTGGATTTTTTGCATATGAAGAATATTTTTTTTTGTTAGGCTACTTTATTATAAGAACGCATGTATGAATTATGTTGGATAGTAACGGTTTCATTTCTTTGATGCACACTAAGACTTTCCTGTAATTTCAATGGGAAAACACTGTAGAATGCGTGGTAAAATACACTGCTCAAAAACATAAAGGGAACACTTAAACAACACAATGTAACTCCAAGTCAATCACACTTCTGTGAAATCAAACTGTCCACTTAGGAAGCAACACTGATTGACAATAAATTTCACATGCTGTTGTGCAAATGGAATAGACAACAGGTGGAAATTATAGGTAATTAGCAAGACACCCCCAATAAAGGAGTGGCTCTGCAGGTGGTAACCACAGACCACTGCTCAGTTCCTATGCTTCCTGGCTGATGTTTTGGTCACTTTTGAATGCCGGCGGTGCTTTCACTCTAGTGGTAGCATGAGATGGAGTCTACAACCCACACAAGTGTAACAAGTTCAAACAGATGCCAGACGGGCTGCAGACCGGGAACCTCCTACGACAGGCCGCAGACCGGAACCTACCACGACGGGTCGCAGTCCGGAACCTACCACGACGGGTCGCAGTCCGGAACCTACCACGACGGGTCGCAGTCCGGAACCTACCACGACGGGTCGCAGTCCGGAACCTACCACGACGGGTTGCAGTCCGGGAACCTACCACGACGGTTCGCAGTCCGGAACCTACCACGACGAGTCGCAGTCTGGAACCTACCACGACGGGTCGCAGTCCGGAACCTACCACGACGGGTCGCAGTCCGGGAACCTACCACGACGGGTCGCAGTCCGGAACCTACCACGACGGGTCGCAGTCCGGGAACTTACCACGACGGGTCGCAGTCCAGAACCTACCACGACTGGTCGCAGTCCGGAACCAGAGCCGCTCCTCAGTCCAGAGGCGTCTTTCCGTCCAGTGGCGCCCTCTACGATGATCTTCAGTCCGGGGCCCGCTGCGAGGGTCCCCGCTCCAGAGGCGCCACCTAAGCCTCGAAATTGTAGTTCACACTTGTAGTACACAAGCAATGCCCTGAAAACCCTTCTTATCCATAGGGTTAATTAAGCATCCCTTCTGTAAAGCTAAATTACAGTATTTAACTGGCAACTCTGCTGCCAGTATAATGCTGTACATTTACAGGGCAAAGTTTTACAATGCAACTTCCTCATGTTATCCTTTTATTGAACACCCTATATTATACTCACCTCTCTCACTCTCATCCTCCTCTCCACCTCCTAGGTTCCAGGCATGTCTGTACTTTGCTGCTGTCTTCCAGGCCATAGCCTGTGGAATCCACTACCTGGCCTCCGTGTTCCTCGTGGAGAGGCCAAACTTTGTCTGTGCTCCGCCAGGTAACATCACTGACGTCCTGTATGGGAACCACACTGGTGCTTCCCTGGAGGAGGTGCTACCATTCTTCAAACCGGCGAACGGGCCCATGGTGGTCCGAACGACTGTGGGCCAACAGTGGGAGCTTAGCACCTGCCAGCGCACTCAGCGGATGAACCCCACAGACTTTACCTACGAGCAGGTCGTCAACAGGACGACGGAAAAGTGTGACTGGAACTACCATTACGTGTACGACCACAGTGAGGTGTATCAGAGCATTGTGACGGACTGGGACCTGGTGTGTGACAGGGAATGGCTGGCCAAGCTGTGTCAGCCCACGTTTATGATGGGGGTGCTGGTTGGAGCACTGGTGTTCGGGGACATCGCTGATAGGTAAGAGTAGCTCTCCCCACCTACTTAATCCCAAATATAGGGATCATGTCTGTCTCTGCGGTGTCCCTGTGCCCCGGAGAACCTTGATAACTGGAAGGGTGTCGATGACAAAACATGGACGTCGTCATCAGTGGTGTAGAGCAATTTGTTTTATGTGAGGGAGAGCAAAATAAATAAGTAAATGACATCATAATTTCCTCAATCAATTGGTATGCGTTATAAAATATGCATACCAATTGTAACGTCTGCCTATGCCCACACATATTGTCTCAAGAAAAATGCACATTTTTAATACCCTCAAACACCAAGTTTAGGCATAGGCTACCAAATAGGCCATCATCACTGTCAATTGTGAATGATAATTCTTCACGTTTTACCAGTGAAACATCCAAATTGCATTTCCATACCAATCAAATGATTGATCTCATTCATGGGAATATGCATTCTTTAAATTACTGTTTCGTTAGAGAATTAGAGCAGATGGTGTGAGCAGACTATTAGCGTTTCTTGTCTTATGTTTCAATCAAAGCATATATCCAGCCTAGTGGCACACTGTTGAGTTTTGGCGCATGAGAAAATATTCAACTATTCAGCTTCAGCTAGCCATCCTAAAATCTCATTAGAAATGAGTAGGTGTTTATGGCGTAACAGGAACGTTATAGGCCTACTCTGCTATGGTATTATATTTGGTTCTGTTTTGTAAATGCGAATGAATCATTGTGATCTTGCGAGACATTGATTCTGCTTTGATTTAACTTTAAGGCACCATTGTGAGAAGTGATCATCTTCTATATATTATAATAATAACACGTGATGAATAGGACTATTGGGCGTAGGCAACAGATCTTGATGAGATGTTATTTAAACAATTGACGCGCCCTTCGTGGTGCTGAAAGGACCGCGCAAGGGTCATGCAATGATGTTAAAGAAGTTGAACCAACTTTTGGAGTGGTCCTCCACCTCATGAATTGCAATAAAATGCAAATTAATTACTTAAAAATCATACAATGTGATTTTCTGGATTTCTGTTTTAGATTCCGTCCCTCACAGTTGAAATGTACCTATGATAAAAATTACAGACCTTTACATGCTTTGTAAGTAGGAAAAACCTGCAAAATCGGCAGTGTATCAAATACTTGTTCTCCCCACTGTATATACTGAGATCATGTGAAAGATCATGTGACACTTAGATTGCACACAGGTGGACTTCATTTAACTAATTCTGTGACTTTTGAAGGTTGCACCATAACTTATTTAGGGGCTTCATAGCAAAGGGGGTGAGTACATATGCATGCACCACTTTTCCATTATTTTTTTATTTTTTGAAACAAGTATTTTTTTCTTCATTCCACTTCACCAATTTGGACTATTTTGTGTATGTCCATTACATGTAATAAAAATACATTTAAATTACAGGTTGTAATGCAAAAAAATAGAAAAAACGCAAAGGGAGATGAATTATTTTGCAAGGCACTGTACAGTACCCATCAAAAGTTTGGACACACCTACTCATTCAAGGGTTTTCTTTATTTTTTACTATTTTCTACATTGTAGAATAATAGTGAAGACCTCAACTATGAAATAACACATATGGAATCATGTAGTAACAGTGTTAAACAAATCCAAATATATTTTAGATTCTTCAATGTAGCCACCCTTTACTTGATGACAGCTTTTCACACTCTTGGCATTCTCTCAACCAGCTTCATGAGGTAGTCACCTGGAATGCATTTCAATTAACCGGTGTGCCTTGTTAAAAGTTCATTTGTGGATTTATTTCCTTCTTAATGCGGTTGAGCCAATCAGTTGTGTTCTGATAAAGTATGGGTGGTATACAGAAGATAGCCCTATTTTGTAAAAGACCAAGTCCCTATTATGGCAAGAAGAGCTCAAATAAGCAAAGAGAAACGGCAGTCCACCATTACTTTAACCCAATAAGGAGAATTTCAAGAACTTTCAAAGCTTCTGCAAATGCAGTCGCAAAAAAATCAAGCGCTACGATGAAACTGTCTCTCATGAGGACCGCCACAAGAAAGGAATACCCAGAGTTACCTCTGCTGTAGAGGACAAGTTCATTAACCTGTTGCGACGAGCAATCCCGTACCCGGGATCTTAAGTATAGCCTCAAGCTCATTAGCATAACGCAATGTTAACTATTCATGAAAATCGCAAATGAAATGAAATAAATATATTGGCTCTCAAGCTTAGCCTTTTGTTAACAACACTGTCATCTCAGATTTTCAAAATATGCTTTTCAACCATAGCAAAACAAGCATTTGTGTAAGAGTATTGATAGCTAGCATAGCATTAAGCCTAGCATTCAGCAGGCAACATTTTCACAAAAACAAGAAAAGCATTCAAATAAAATCATTTACCTTTGAAGAACATCGGATGTTTTCAATGAGGAGACTCTCAGTTAGATAGCAAATGTTCAGTTTTTCCAAAAAGATTATTTGTGTAGGAGAAATCGCTCCGTTTTGTTCATCACGTTTGGCTGAGAAAAAACCCAGAAAATTCAATCATCAAAACGCTGAATTTTTTTCCAAATTAACTCCATAATATCGACAGAAACATGGCAAACGTTGTTTAGAATCAATCCTCAAGGTGTTTTTCACATATCTATTCGATGATAAGTCATTCCTGGCAGTTTGGTTTCTCCTCTGAATCACATGGGAAAATACATGCAGCTGGATACACGCACCAATTACGACGGAGAACACCAGGCGGACACCTGGTAAATGTAGTCTCTTATGGTCAATCTTCCAATGATATGCCTACAAATAGGTCACAATGCTGCAGACACCTTGGGGAAACGACAGAAAGTGTAGGCTCGTTCCTGGCGCATTCACAGACATATAAGGAGACATTGGAACACAGCGCCTCAAAAGTCTGGCTCACTTCCTGTTTGAAGTTTCATCTTGGTTTCGCCTGTAGCATTAGTTCTGTGGCACTCACAGACAATATCTTTGCAGTTTTGGAAACGTCAGAGTGTTTTCATTCCAAAGCTGTCAATTATATGCATAGTCGAGCATCTTTTCGTGACAAAATATCTTGTTTAAAATGGGAACGTTTTTTTATCCATAAATTAAAAGAGCGCCCCCTATATCCAAGAAGTTAAAGTTACCAGACTCTAGAGTTACCCAAATGAATGCTTCAAAGTTCAAGTAACAGACACATTTCAACATCAACTGTTCAGAGGAGACTGCGTGAATTAGGCCTTCATGGTCGAATTGCTGCAAAGAAACCACTGCAAAAGGTCACCTATAAGAAGAAGAGACTTGCTTGGGCCAAGAAACACGAGCAATGGACATTTAAACCGGTGGAAATCTGTCCTTTGGGCTGATGAGTCCAAATTTGAGATTTTTGCTTCCGCCATGTCTTTGTGCGATGCAGATTAGGTGAACGGATGATCTCCGCATTTGTGGTTCCCGCCATGAAGCATGGAGGAAGAGGTGTGGTGGTGTGTGGGTGCTTTGCTGGTGACAGTGTCTGTGATTTATTTAAATTTGAGGCACACTTAACTAGCATGGCTACCACAGCATTCTGCAGCGATACGTCATCCCATCTGTTTTGCGCTTAGTGGGACTATCATTTGTTTTTTTAACAGGACAATGACCCAACACATCTCCAGGCTGTGTAAGGGCTATTTGACCATGAAGGAGAGTGATGGAGTGCTGCATCAGATGTTCTGGCCTCCACAATCACCCGACCTCAACCCAATTGAGATGGTTTGGGATTAGTTGGACCACAGAGTGATGGAAAAGCAGCCAACAAGTGCTCAGCATATGTGGGAACTCCTTCAAAACTTGGAAAAGCATTCCAGGGGAAGCTACGTTTCACAAGACACACCTGTTAACTGAAATGCAGTTCAGGTGACTACCTCATGAAGCTGGTTGAAATAATGCAAAGAGTATGCAAAGCTGTCATCAAGGCAAAGGGTGGCTACTTTGAAGAATCTAAAATATATTTAGATTTGTTTAACACTTTTTTTCGTTACTACATGATTCCATATGTGTTATTTCTTAGTTTTGATGTTTTCACTATTATTCTA
Source organism: Oncorhynchus tshawytscha (assembly GCF_018296145.1). Classification (NCBI taxonomy): domain Eukaryota; kingdom Metazoa; phylum Chordata; class Actinopteri; order Salmoniformes; family Salmonidae; genus Oncorhynchus; species Oncorhynchus tshawytscha. The sequence continues at coordinate 40,037,159 of NC_056433.1, read as the reverse complement.
CAATGTAGAAAATAGTAACAATAAAGAAAAAACCTTAAATGAGTAGGTGTCCAAATTTTTCACTAGAGCAGCTGTGAAATTTCCCTTTATCATTGCACTGTTTGCGAGGAGAGCTTTATTGTTAGTAGGTATTTCAATGTATTGTGTAGCTCACTCACTGTATCACAAATGACATTTGATTAGCTTGAAGACAGTGTTACAATATACCATATTACAGAATACAAGACAACAGAAGTGAACTATCAATTCATCAAATTTATTTGCATGGATTTAACATGCTATCAAAACAATTGTCTAAGTAGTGAACATAAATCATTACTACGTCTAAATGCATTGTTACCTCCAACTTGGCCCAATTTACATTTCCAATTGCCCACCCTGACACACCAAGCTAGAACGGGCCCTGTGTCTCAACCAATTGCCAATGTAGGCTAAATATCCCAAGCAGGGCTACAGCAAATTCCAAAGAGGGTCAGGCTCCTTGGACTTTGCGATGGCCACTCTAGTTGTGTTGTCCTCAGCAGAACGGTGACGCCGTAAACAAGTGGTCACATGTCATTCTGGGTTCCACTACACAAGAGAAGGGTCCGTGGAATTTTATGAACATCAAGGATTTATTTTTTATTGGCCAAAGTGGTCAAGCCTCCAACGGGCCTCCACAGTGCACACACGTAACCTAGAATTTGTCATCATTCTTGCCACTGCCAGGGAAGAAACACCCATTTACCATACATCTAGGCTGCTATACATATTTATTTGGTTTGCCATTCTATAATTTTTCATGGAATTCTTGTGGTAATTAAAAATGATTTTTGTCCTTTACTCTGACAATTAATCCACAGATAAAAGGGTAAACCTCGTTAGTTTCTAGTAATCGCTCCTCCTTCCGTCTTCTTCTTCTTTAGACTTTATATTGTGCTTGGCAACCAACTTTAAGGTGCATTACCACCACCACCAACTGGACTGGAGTGTGGACCTCAGTTCATCTTTCAATCACACACGAGGGTATATGCTACTAAAAACCACTGAGGAGATGGGAGAGGTGGGACTTGCAGCGCGTCAAACATCAAAAATAGAACCAAGTTCTATTTTAGAACCAAGTTCTATTTTAGCGCCTGGCTTCGCAGACACTTGTTGACGCGCGTGAGCAGTTTGGATGAAATTATTGAATAACGTGTACATTTATAACATGTGTACATTTATTTTGCAATGCTCAAGCACGTAACGCAAACAGTGTGGTCAGCATGTAAGATACAACGGTCGGTCACTTGGTCGGACAGTCTGTGTAATGCAGAAGAAGGGTACACTATCAGTGGCTTCGTGTAGTTTCGCTGCCCCCCCCCATGAGTTCTGAGCAAAGCACCCCCTTTTGCCATGGGGCAGAGAGAAAAGTGTGTCATTTTATAGCTAATCTCATGCTATGTTATACATTTTGCCTTGAGGCAGAGAGAAAATGTTGCTGTTTTTGAGCTATATATTTGTCTTAATATTGACACAATTTGAAATATATATCTTGATAGATCAAAGTATCAGCTGTCACACCATGTAAAGGAACAACCTAAGTTTGTAAAAAAACAAACATAATAAATGCAACTAACTGGATTTATGTAAACTCTGTCAGACACCATAAAAGGCATTTCCTTTTTACAATTATTGTGCAACAAGTTTTTAATAGCCTTGATTGTTTAATTCTAACATTATATGTAATACAGATCTCCAAACCTATTTTGTTTTGTTTTAAAGCACTATCAAATGCTCCAGGGCTAATTTCGTTAGCATTTTTACATGTTTTTCTAGATTTAGAACATAAAACAACATTTATAAAGCAAACATTATCCATTAGGTCTAGCACAGCAAATACTTCAATTATTTAAGCATACAGTGCCTTCGGAAAGTATTCGAACCCCTTGACTTTTTCCACATTTTGTTACTTTACAGCCTTATTCTAAAATTGATTAAATAAATAATTTCCACATAAATCTACACACAATACCCCATAATGACAAAGTGAAAACTGTTTTTTAGAAAGGTTTAGAAATGAATGAATAAATAAAAAAACATAAGTATTCAGACCCTTTGCTATGAGACTTGAAATTGAGCTCATATGCATCCTGTTTCCATTGATTATCCTTGAGATGGTTCTACAACTTGATTGGAGTCCACCTGTGGTAAATTCTATTGATTGGACATTATTTGGAAAGACACACGCATGTCTATATAAGGTCACACAGAAGACAGTGCATCTCAGAGCAAAAACCAAGCCATGAGGTCAAAGGAATTGTCTGTAGAGCTCCGAGACAGGATTGTGTTGAGGCACATATCTTGGGAAGGGTGCCAAAACATTTCTGCAGCATTGAAGGTCCCCAAGAACACAGTGGCCTCCATCATTCTTAAATGGCAGAAGTTTGGAACCACCAAGACTCTTCCTAGAGCTGGCTGGCCGCCCAGCCAAACTAAGCAATCTGGGGAGAAGGGCCTTGGTCAGGGAGGTGACAAAGAACCCGATGGTCACTCTGACAGAGCTCTAGATTTCCTTTGTGGAGATGGGAGAACCTTCCAGAAGGACAACCATCTCTGTAACATCCACCAATCAAGCCTTTATGGTAGAGTGGCCAGACGGAAGCCACTCCAAAGTAAAAGGCACATGACAGCCCGCTTGGAGTTTGCCAAAGGCTAACTAAAGACTCTCAGACCATGAGAAACAAGATTCTTTGGTCTGATGAAACCAATAGTTAACTCTTTGGCCTAAATGCCAAGCGTCACTTCTAGGGCGAAATTTAGCCAGCCGGGGGAATGACCGTTAATGAACATTTAGCATCTCCTGGCTTCCACACAAGCTGCTGATGCAGACCTTTGGAACATATACATTTTAAAAAGTCTAAGAAATCCATGTAGTATAGCCTGCACCTTCACAATAAATCCATGTAATATAGCCTGCACCTTCACAATAAATCCATGTAGTATAGCCTGCACCTTCACAATAAATCCATGTGATATAGCCTGCACCTTCACAATAAATCCATGTAATATAGCCTACACCTTCACAATAAATCCATGATTTATGTTAGACAGGTCGAAAGAGGCATGATATAAAGAAAATGTGGTCTATGTAAGAAGAACAGAATAGCATACTCTGAGTTGTCCTTATGTTAGGCCCTGATACAGTATGGCTGTGGACCGCACTAGTTAATTTAGAAGACCAGATTTGCTTAGAATTCCTAGCAGACAAGATTTGGAATATTAGTGCTTATAGCCTACTACCATGTGCACATTGCTGTGCTTATATTGTGAAGAAATAGCCTAATAGTTTATCAACATTTTAAGCTAAACATTCTGATCTGTTTAGCTTAAAGAGGTTGTATTAATTTGGCATCCCACAACTGTCCCAGACCATGTTGGGAATATTTATTTCTCACACAGAATAGAATAGACTGACTTTTGTACTATGGAGGATAGTAGATTGAATTAGGCTAGTGCTTTGGCTGTTCGTTAGGCGTACTACTTGAGTAGGCCTAACGAGAAGCACTCAGGGAGAAGGGCATAACGGCCACTGGCCGCAAAAGGCATGGATTTGTTTAGAGTGCAGTGAAATTCTAGGCATTATCAAGTGCTTGTCAGATTGTGAATGAGTGACTGATGTAGTGTGTACAGCCTGCACAAAAAAACAAAGCAGAGCTCATGCATTTCAAGTTACTTTTTTCAAATCATCATTAGAGTTGCATCATACAGCTTCACAATGAATTAAAAACCAAAACACATAGCCCAACGTTTCTAGAACATCTAAAGCTACATTAATAACTCCAAATTAAGCATATAGGAGGACCTATTTCTTTGTTAACCGCTCAACACAGAATAGCCATGCAATTCTGTATGTAATGCTTTTATTAGAAAGGTGCATTTTTATGGTGAAAATGATCTTCCCCAAACTTGAAACTCACTCACCACCTATGTATGCCAGTTAGGCTCTACACCCATTGTAAAGTGTATTAGTGTGCTTAATTCTATGAAGTTATTTGGCCAATTCAGTTGTGATACAAACTGTATTATAACATGTAGGGCCTATGGGCTATGCTATGTCAGGTGTGCGACTGTGATTCGAAAAAGTTGCCAAAAAAAAGGCATTGTTTCTTATGCTGGGCATCATTCACAAGTGATAATATATAATTCACAAGGGATAGGCTGATATTGTCACCCATCGGACGATTCTTGATTTAATCTTGTCTTTACATATACTCAATAATATATGTGTGACATCTGTTTTGATTGGACCATTATCATGGACCTGTATCGAAACACGGGCAGCGGGAAAAAAATACATGTCATGGGGCTCCCGAGTGGTGCAACTGTCTAAGACACTGCATCTTAGTGCTAGATGCATCACTACGAACACCCTGGTTCGATCTATGGCTGTATCACAACCGGCTGGGATTGGGCGGCGCACAATTGGCCCAGGGCCATTGGGCCATTGGGCTTTGTCATTGTAAATAAGAATTTGTTCTTAACTGACTTGCCTGGTTAAATGAAGGTTACATTTATAAATAAATAAATAAAATCTTAAATAATGAATGGAGGACGCTTTTCCCTGTGGTTTATTTTCATGACAGCCAGGTAGGCTATACTGTTGTGAAGAGAAACAATGTGCTTAATGTTGAGAAATAAATATAGTAGGCCTAGCCTATAGAAAGCTGATGGGATCCTCGTATTTTTATTAGTGGCCATCATTCCCGCAATTGCATAGTCTATAGAAATGTTGTGCAACATGAGCTCATTGGCTCTCATGAAGTGTTTGATCAGAATTTCGAATACATTTGCATTGATATCAGAGTCATTAGTCCTGAGTACCAGGCAGTTAGCAAGTTTGGTAGTCTTCTAATGACCATCAGCAGCATCAGAGCTGGGAGAAGCCTAAATACCGTGATTAAACAATCATGTGGAATTTGACTACCTTAATGACTCGTGACCACCGGTTTGGAGGTAATATGGTCACTGCAATAGCCCTAGTCATGTCTGGAGGAAACTTGGAGGGCACCATCCCTACGGTGAAGCATGGTGGTGGCAGCATGATAGCTGTGCAGCAAAATAGCTGTGCAGCAACGCTCCCCATACAATCTGACAGAGCTTGAGAGGATCTGCAGAGAAGAATGTGAGAAACACCCCAAATACAGGCATGCTAAGCTTGTAGCGTCATACCCAAGAAGACTTAAGTCTGTAATCGCTGCCAAAGTACTGAGTAAAGGATCTGAATACTAATCTAAATGTTATATTTCCGGTTATGTTTAATAAATTAGCAAAAATATAAAAATATAAAAATGTTTTTGCTTGGTCATTATGTGGTATAGTGTGTACATTGATGAGGGGAAAATATATTTATACATTTTAGAATAAGGCTGTAACCTAACAACATGTGGAAGAGGTCAAGGGTCTGAATACTTTCCGAAGGCACTGTATTTTGCAGAACAGTGATTACATATTTTTTGAGAATACTGAAAAGGGTCTTAAGGGTTAGCCATTAGATACTTAGTTGACAAGCTACTGACAGAGTTGACAATAGATACTCAAAACAGACATTTTTGCCTCTAAAGATAAAAGTTAAATAGAAACATTTATAAAATATAGACAATTATTCATTTGAAAATCCCTAATAAAAACAACCATTCTATCAGATCTTTCAGCGCTCTGTCAGTTGATGTTTTATGGAGTTGTTTGTTTGTTCAAATGATAGACATAGTAGCAATTTAGTTTTTCTTCAGTTGCTTTAGGACTCCAAAACCTAATTAAATGTAACATACTTGAACCAAAATTAATATTCTATTTTAAATTATCAGGCAGTGTAACAATTTTCATCTGGAGAAGGAGAAGAGGACCAAAACGCAGCGTGGTAAGTGTTCGTCATATTTTTTTAAAAACTGAACACTACACAAAATGAAAACGAAACAGTTCTGTCCGGAAAACACAGACACAGAAAACAATCACCCACAACCAAAATGGGGAAAACAGGCTACCCAAGTATGATTCTCAATCAGAGACAACGATCGACAGCTGCCTCTGATTGAGAACCATACCAAGCCAAACACAGAAATACAACATAGAAAAAAGAACATAGACTACCCACCCCAACTCACACCCTGACCAAACTAACACAAAGACATAAAAAAGGAACTAAGGTCAGAATGTGACAGGCAGATAGTTGACAGTTTATGGTTGTGACCATGGTGATTCCAATATTGTTTGTTAAAATCTTTTAAAAGTAGAGAATTTACAGACCATGAGGAATGTTGTTGCATTAATTAATTAATGAATAAGTCCTAATGGTATCCCTGACCCTGCTCATTCCTGATTCATTTAGGATTTTAGACAAATCTGATGGAATCAACCAAATTACCGGACATCTTTTAGGAATCAACATTTTGAGAGAAATATTATTTTAAGTCTTAGAGGCCTATTGCAAGAAACTACATACAATAATTTTTCACGACCCTACCAGGCCGCACTGCTTCTTCTAACTGCTCGCTTAACCAGGAAGCCAGCCGCACCAATGTGTTGGAGGAAACACTGTACAACTGGTGATCGAAGTCAGCGTGCATGCGCCCGGCCAACCACAAGGAGTCGCTAGAGCGCGATGGGACAAGGACAGCCCAGCCGGCGAAACCCTCCCCTAACCCGGACGATGCTGCGCCGCCTGTCTCCAGGTCTGAAATGAATAATGTTGAAAGTACTTTGAAAATTCCCAAAACAAAATGTTTTCCCTCATAAAATTCTCTTAAATGACATTTTAGGCTCATCACTGTCAAACGCTCCCTAAAACATTTCTGCCAGCAGGCCTTTACCTTGCCCAGGTATCCTGGAAGGATATTGACCTCATTCTGCCAGTAGAGGATGCCTGATTATTCTTTAAAAGTGCTTTCCTCACCATCTTAAATAAACATGCCCCATTCAAAAAATGTAGAACTAAGAACAGATATAGCCCTTGGTTCACTCCAGACTTGACTGCATTTGACCAGCACAAAAACATCCTGTGGCGTTCTACATTAGCATCGAATATCCCCCGCGATATGCAACTTTTCAGGGAAGTTAGGAATCAGGCAGTTAGGAAATCAAAGGATAGCTTTTTCAAACAGAAATATGCATCCTGTAGCACAAACTCCCAAAAGTTCTGGGACACTGTAAAGTCCATGGAGAATAAGAGCACCTCCTCCCAGCTGCCCACTGCACTGAGGCTAGGAAACACTGTCACCACTGATAAATCCACTATAATTGAGAATTTAAATAAGCATTTTTCTAAGGCTGGCTCTCACCTGGCTACCCCTACCCCGTCAACAGCTCTTCATCCCCCACAGCAACTTGCCCAAGCCTCCCCATTTCTCCTTCACCCAAATCCAGATAGTTGATGTTCTGAAAGAGCTGCAAAATCTGGACCCCTACAAATCAGCTGGGCTAGACAATCTGGACACACTTTCTTAAATTATCCGTTGCAATTGTTGCAACCCTTATTACTAGTATCTTCAACCTCTCTTTCAGAACATCTGAGATCCCTAAAGATTGGAAAGCTGCCGCGGCCATCTCCCTCTTCAAAGGGGAAGACACTCTAGACCCAAACAGTTACAGACCTATCTATCCTACCCTGCCTTTCTAAAGATCACCGACCATTTCAAATCCCACCGTACATTCTCCGCTATGCAATCTGGTTTTCGAGCTGGTCATGGGTGTACCTCAACCACGCTCAAGGTCCTAAACAATATCATAACCGCCATCGATAAAAGACAGTACTGTGCAGTCGTCTTCATCGACCTGGCCAAGGCTTTCGACTCTGTCAATCATCGCATTCCTAACGGCAGAATCAACAGCCTTGGTTTCTCAAATGACTGCCTCGCTTGGTTCAACAACTACTTCTCAGATAGAGTTCAGTGTGTCAAATCGGAGGGCCTGTTTTCCAGACCTCTGGCAGACTTTATGGGGGTGCCACAGGGTTCAATTCTCGGGCCGACTCTTTGCTCTCTATACATCAATGATGTTGCTCTTGCCTCTGGTGATTCTCTGATCCACCTATATGCAGACAATACCATTCTGTAAACATCTGACCCTTCTTTGGACACTGCGTTACCAAACCTCCAGACAAGCTTCAATGCCATACAACACTCCTTCCGTGGTCTCTAACTGCTCTTAAATGCAAGTAAAACTAAATGCATGCTCTTCAACCAATCGCTGCCCACACCTGCCCACCCGTTTAGTATCACTACTCTGGACTGTTCTGACTTAGAATATGTGGACAACTACAAATACCTAGGTGTCTGGTTAGACTAGACTGTAAACTCTCCTTCCAGACTCACATTAAGCATCTCCAATCCAAATTTAAATCTAGAACTGGCATCCTATTTTGCAACAAAGCATCCTGCCAAACATACCCTCGTAAAACTGACTATCATACCGATCCTTGACTTCGGCGATGTCATTTACAAAATAGCCCCCAACACTCTACTCAGCAAGCTGGGTGTAGTCTATCACAGTGCCATCTGGCTCCAGGTCATCTATAAGTCTTTGCTAGGTAAAGCCCCGCCTTATCTCAGCTCACCTTAGCAGCACCCACCCGTAGCACACGCTCCAGCAGGTATATTTCACTGGTCATCCCCAAACTCCTCCTTTGGTCACCTTTCCTTCCAGTTCTCTGCTGCCAATGACTGGAACGAATTGCAAAAATCACTGAAGCTTCTATCTCCCTCAATAACTTTAAGCATCAGCTGTCAGAGCAGCTTACTGATCATTGCACCTGTACACAGCCCATCTGGAAATAGCCCACCCAACTACCTCATCCCCATATTGTTATTTATTCTTTGCTCCTTTGCACCCTAGTATCTCTACTTGCACATTCATCTTCTGCACATCTATCACTCCAGTGTTTAATTAATAATTGTAATTATTTTTGCCACGATGACCTATTTATTGCCTTACTACATTTGCACACACTGTATATATACTTTTCTATTGTGTTATTGACTGTACGTTTGTTTATCCCATGTGTAACTCTGTGTTGTTTGTGTCGCACTGCCTTGCTTTATCTTGGCCAAGTCGCAGTTGTAAATGAGAACTTGTTTTCAACTGGCCTATCTGGTTAAATGAAGGTGAAATAAATAAATAAATGTTTTTTAAAAGCTATGAGTCTGGAGCAAGCTATGATTGGTTTATGAGGAGTGCCAAGGTTATGACAGAGGTGAGAGGTGAGCATTGAGTAAGGAGGGGTGATGAGGGTATAGGTGAGGGTTTATTCTAAGCAGGTCCTTAGAACATCCTTGTTTCTCGAACACAAAACAGGCAAACAGAGTGTGAAAGTGTGTGTTTGGATAGCATTGTGTGCCAGTTCAGAGAAGTGTTTAAGTCATCTGACACTACAGGGTGACAGCCAGTCCACAGAGAAAGATTAAGACTCTTGGGACATATCAACTCAACTGGTAGGCTATTATCCAGTTGTCCAGCAAGGACAGGGAAGAAGATGCCTGCCAAGGCCAGTAGTCCATTGGTTTAGCTAGGGTCTAGGTGTCCACTGTGCAGAGAATAGGGTACTCAGTTGAACGCCTCATGTTCACAAACCCAAGACGTGAGCTGGGTTTTAGTTAATTTTTTATTTTACCTTTATTTAACTAGGCAAGTCAGTTAAAGAACAAATTCTTATTTACAATGACGGCCTAGGAACAGTGGGTTAACTGCCTGTTCAGGGGCAGAACGACAGATTTGTACCTTGTCAGCTCGGGAGTTTGAACTTGCACCCTTCCGGTTACTAGTCCAACGCTCTAACCACTAGGCTACCCTGGGTTGAGGAGAGAGGGTGTGTCCCACTCCCTACTATATCATCATGGGCTGTTGAATAGTTTGAATGTCTGTTTCAAGCCTGGCCTCAGAGCCATATGAAATATACTTTATGTAGTTCTGAGCACCTGCTAGATCTATGATACCTATTAATGGTCTAGTTATTTGAGGCAGAAACATAAGTAAGGAGGTTGGTCAGGGAGGATGGGTTGGTGTAATCCGCGACAGTCTAGCAATTCAAAGGTTGCATGTTCGAGTCTGGGACAACTGTAGCATTTTAGCTAACCATTCTCCTAACACTTATTCTAAACTTAACCCAATTCACCTAAACTGCCACGTAAATTTAGCTAACCTTTTCCTAAATTTTGAAGTAACTGCCAACATAAATTCTCCCCGTAATTCTCCTTTTGTTACGGAGAAAAAAAGCAACCTGGTCTCAAATAACGACATACTATACAGCCTCCAAGATGTATGATAAGGTAAGTCATCCAATTAGTATACTATTGTACGACCGGGTAAGCCGTCTGATACTAGACATCCTCTAATTCTTACAGTTGAAGTCGGAAGTTACATACACCTTAGCCAAATACATTTAAACTTAGTTTTTCACAATTCCTGACATTTAATCCATTTAATCATATTTTAAGAATGTGAAATGTCAGAATAATAGTAGAGAGTGATTTATTTCAGCTTTTATTTCTTTTATCACATTCCCAGTGGGTCAGAAGTTTACATACACACAATTAGTATTTGGTAGCATTGCCTTTAAATTGTCTAACTTGGGTCAAACGTCTCCTTGCTCGCACACACAGTTCTGCCCACAATTTGTTTATAGGATTAAGGTAAGGGCTTTGTGATGGCCACTCCAATACCTTGACTCTGTTGTCCTTAAGCCATTTTGCCACAACTTTGGAAGTATGCTTGGGGTCATTGCCATTTGAAAGACCCGTTTGCGACCAAGCTTTAACTTCCTGACTGATGTCTTTAGATGTTGCTTCAATATGTCCACATAATTTTCCTATCTCATGATGCCATCTATTTTGTGAAGTGCACCAGTCGCTCCTGCAGCAAAGCACCCCCACAACATGATGCTACCACCACCATGTTCACGGTTGGGATGGTGTTCTTCGGCTTGCAAGCTTCCCCCTTTTTCCTCCAAACATAACGATGGTCATTATGGCTAAACAGTTATATTTTTGTTTCATCAGACTAGAGGAGATCTTTGTCCCCATATGCAGTTGCAAACCTTAGTCTGGCATTTTTATGGTGGTTTTGGAGCAGTGGCTTCTTCCTTGCTGAGCGGCATTTCAAGTTATGTCGATATAGGACTAGTTTTACTGTGGATATAGATACTTTTGTACCTGTTTCTTCCAGCATCTCCACAAGATCATTTGCTGTTGTTGTGGGAATGATTTGCACTTTTTTAAAGTACGTTCATCTCTAGGAGACAGAGCTCATCTCTTTTCTGAGCGGTATGATGGCTGCGTGGTCCCATGGTGTTTATACGTGCGTACTATTGTTTGTACAGATGAACATGGTACCTTCAGGCGTTTGGAATTTTCTCCCAAGGATGAACCAGACTTGTGGAGGTCTACAAATTTTTTCCTGAGGTCTTGGCTGATTTCATTTGATTTTCCCATGATGTCAAGCAAAGAGGCACTGAGTTTGAAGGTAGGCCTTGAAATACATTCACAGGTACACCTCCAATTGACTCAAATTATGTCAATTAGCCTATCAGAAGCTTCTAAAGCCATGACAGAATTTTCTGGAATTTTCCAAGCTGTTTAAAGGCACAGTCAACTTAGTGTATGTACACTTCTGACCCATTGGAATTGTGATACAGTGAATTATACGTGAAATAATCTGTCTGTAAACAATTGTTGGAAAAATGACTAGATGTTAACCGACTTGCCAAAACTATAGTTTGTTAACATGAAATTTGTGGAGTGTTTGAAAAACAAGTTTTAATGACTCCAACCTAAGTGTATGTAAACTTCCGACTTCAACTGTATATTCAGTATAGTATAGCATTATAAGATTGCATTATTTGTATTCAGTGGGGGGGAAGAGGATGATTGTTTCTTACAACCAAGCATACTGCTAATTCCAGACTCACACACTAGGACCGTATGCATGTATCAGCCAAATTGTTCATTGATTTGTTCTGTCTGGTCTGGAGGCCTCGAGGCACATGCAAATCCCATACTCACTCACTCAAACACCTATAAACTCAGCAACTCCTGTTGTATAGTGATACTAGCGATGTACAATTTCAACCCAAACTGCTCCTAGGGCTGTTGCCCCTCTGCTGCTCCCAGCTTGTGTCGACCAGTATTTATATTTAAAATATTTTTTTGTTGTTGTGGTATTTAAAAAATAATAATTTGTGGTTGTTGTGGTATTTTTTTCTCCCCAATTTTGATCTTGTCTCATCGCTGCAACTCTCCAACAGGAGGTCAGGAGGCGACGGTCGAGTCATGCGTCCTCTGAAACATGACCTGCCAAAGCGTGCTTCTTAACACCCTTCAGCTTAACCCAGAAGCCAGCCGCACCAATGTGACGGAGGAAACACAGTTCAACTGATGACCGAGGTCAGCCTGCGGGCACCCGGCCCACAACACGGATTCGCTAGAGCGCAATGAGCCAAGTAAATCTGCCCCGGGGGAACCCTCCCCTAACTCGGACGATGCTGGGCCAATTGTGCGCCGCTCTATGGGACTCCCGGTCACGGCCGGGTGTGACACACTCTGGGAACCAACCCGGGTCTATAGTGACGCCGCTAGCACTGCGATGAAGTGCCTTAGACTGCTGCGCCACTCAGTAGGCCATGTCTACCAGTATTTCAACAAATATTTGGTCTGGATCAATGCCATGAGTCACAAACCTTCTATGTGGCAATGTGCAATTCCCAGTCAACAATACAATGCTGCTTATTTACATTTTAGTCATTTAGCAGAGGAGCAATTATGGTTAAGTGCCTTGGTCAAGGGCACATCACCAGATTTTTCACATGGTCTGCTCAGGGATTCAATCCAGTGACCTTTCATTTACTGGCCCAACGCTCTTAACTACCAGGCTACCTGCCACCCCATGTATTATTTCACACATAAGCTTGTGTGACATTCAACATTTTTTATCTCAACTCTTCCCATGTCGTCAGCTACAGTAAATAGCAGAGGTCCTTCTGAAAATACAGGAAGTATATCATTCATGGCTCCACACATTAAAAAATACTATAGCGTATACTATGTTAGGAATACGATAATATTCACTGTGGTGTTTTGTGGCAAAAATACTGCAGTGAATATTGTAGTACACTGTAACATTTAATTGTATTGTGTAGCTTACATGCTGTATCATAAATAAACTTTGATTTGCTTAAAACTTGTTGGGGATAGGGGGCAGTATTTTCACTTTGGATGAATTGCAGGCCCATAGTGAACTGCATCCTACTCTGTCCTAGATTGCTAATATATGCATATTATTATTACTATTGGATAGAAAACACTCTGAAGTTTCTAAAACTTTTTGAATTATGTCTGTGAGTATAACAGAACTCATAGGGCAGGCAATCTTCCAAACAGGAAGTGAAATTCTGAATGCGTCTCTAATTTTAAGTCATCGCCTCTTCCCTTCCAAATAAGATATGGATCTGTTAGCACTTCCTATGCCTTCCACTAGATGTCCTCATTCAGTAGAACGTGGAATGGAGCTTCTGTTGTGAACGTTGACCAAATGGGAGGGGAATGAGTCACTGTCCTGGCAGAATGCAATTTCCCTGTGGCGCATTTGTCTGTGGATGTCACCATCGTTCCATTTGGCTGCAGATGAAAACGTATGCTCCGGTTGGAACGTTATTGGATATATATGAAAATAACATCCTGAAGATTGATTCTCTACTTAGTTTGACCAGTTTATTCGACCTGGAATATATATTTTTGAAGTTTTTGTCTGAGTTCTCCTGGACCAGCGTCAGCTTTTGGGGACGTGAGCTGAAAGTGCTAGCAAATGCAGCTAATTGGACACTAGTATTGGACATTATGGAGCAAAACAACGATTTATTGTGGAACTAGGACTCCTTGCCCGGCATTCTGATGAAAGATCATCAAAGGTAAGGGAATATTTATGATGTAATTTCGTATTTCTGTTGACTCCAACATGGCGGAGAAATATATTTACGTCTGAGTGCCGTCTCAGATTATTGCATGGTAGGCTTTTTTCGTAACGTTTAAAAAAAAATCTGACACAGCGGTTGCATTAAGAACCAGTGTATCTTTAATTATATGTAGAACATGTATCTTTCGTCAAAGTTTATGATGAGTATTTTTGTTATCTGCCGAAGCTCTCTGTTATTCCTCTGGATATTTTGGAGGCATTTCTGAACATGGCGTCAATGTAAACCGAGATTTGGGGATATAAATATGCATATTATCGAACAAAACATAAATGTATTGTGTAACATGTCACATGATTGTCATCTGATGAAGATGATCAAAAGGTTAGTGATTCATTTTATCTCTAATTCTGCTTTTGTGACTATCTTTGGATGGGAAAAATGGCTGTTTTTTTTTGATTTGGTGGTGGTCTAACATAAATATATATTGTGTTTTCGCTGTAAAACATTTTAAAAATTGGACATGATGGGTAGATTAACAAGATGTTTATCTTTCATTTGCTGTGTTGGACTTGTTAATGTGTGAAAGTTAAATATTTCGAAATAATATTTTTGAATTCCCCGCACTGTCTTTTCAGCTGAATGGCCAACGTTTCATATTCATGAAAATCGCAAATGAAATGAAATAAATATATTGAAACACAAGCTTAGCCTTTTGTTAACAACACTGTCATCTCAGATTTTCAAAATATGCTTTAACCAAAGCTACACAAGCATTTGTGTAAGAGTATTGATAGCCTAGCATAGCATTAAGCCTAGCATTCAGCAGGCAACATTTTCACAAAAACAAGAAAAGCATTCAAATAAAATAATTTACCTTTGAAGAACTTCGGATGTTTTCAATGACGAGACTCTGTTAGATAGCAAATGTTCATTTTTTCCAAAAAGATTATTTGTGTAAGAGAAATAGCTCTGTTTTGTTCATCACGTTAGGCCAAGAAAAAAAATGAAAATGCAGTCACTTACAAGGCCAAACTTTTTTCCAAATTAGCTCCATAATATCGACAGAAACATGGCAAATGTGGTAAATGTAGTCTCTTATGGTCAATCTTCCAATGATATGCCTACAAATACGTCACAATGCTGCAGACACCTTGGGGAAAACGTGGAAAAGGTAAGCTGACTCCTAGCTCCTCCACAGCCATATAAGGAGTCATTGCCATGAGGCGGTTTCAAAAAATGCGACACTTCCTGATTGTATTTTTATCTGGGTTTTTTCTGTAACATCAGTTCTGTGGCACTCACAGACAATATCTTTGCAGTTTTGGAAACGTCAGTGTTTTCTTTCCAAAGCTGTCAATTATATGCATAGCCGAGCATCTTTTCGTGACAAAATATCTTGTTTAAAACGGGAACGTTTTTCATCCAAAAATTAAAAGAGCGCCCCCTATATCGAAGAAGTCAACACATGCTTACAATATACCCTATTCTAGAATAAAAGAAAACTGAGAGGTGAACTATCAAGTCATATAATTTATTTGCATAGATTCAACATGCTATCAAATCAGTTGACATAAATCAGTACTACGTTGAATTTCAGGAAATTTGTTTTAAAATTACCATAATGACCATAAAAATCAAGCTTTTGGTGTGATGTATTCATGTACTGTAGTATTTACCATAGTGCTTTTGTGGACATGATGGTATTATACTGTAGTGTTTACTGTAGTGTTTTTAGAGATATTGTTTTATCTTTGACATCGAAGTTGGGGGTATTCTTGTTGAGGAAACATACTGGAAATACTAAAATATAGCTTTTCCTATAACGAGTAGGTAAGTAGGACTGGGTTCTGAACAGCCAGTTCAGAACCCAATATATGCTCTATTCTTGGCATGTAGGTTTCTCATTTATTGGTGGCGGGGAATGGGCAGGGTATATGCAAATTAAATACTGTCGTATTTACTATAGTATAAAAAGTAGTGTTTTTGTCGACTAATGTTTTTGCAGACATTTCTGTAGTATTTACTAGTGTTTTATGTGTGGAGAAT
Organism: Oncorhynchus tshawytscha; assembly: GCF_018296145.1. Taxonomy (NCBI): domain Eukaryota; kingdom Metazoa; phylum Chordata; class Actinopteri; order Salmoniformes; family Salmonidae; genus Oncorhynchus; species Oncorhynchus tshawytscha. The sequence goes on along the minus strand of NC_056433.1, from coordinate 40,021,198 downwards.
ACTGTAGTATTTACTATGGTATACTACAATATACTACACAATTACTACACAATTAAGGGATACTACTGTGTATAGTATTCTACAGTATACTATAGTTTACCACAGAATTCTATACTAAGCACTTTAATATTCTATAGTAAACTGTAGTATCCTTTTAGTTCAACTATAGTCTCTCTCTCTCTCTCTCTCTCTCTCTCTCTCTCTCTCTCTCTCTCTCTCTCTCTCTCTCTCTCTCTCTCTCTCTCTCTCTCTCAGGGTTGGCAGACGGAGGATCCTTATGATCACCAGCCTCTGCCAGTTTGTGTTTGGTGTAAGCGTGGCATTCATGAGAAACTACTACCTATTTATGGTCATCCGCTTCCTGCTCGCCATGGTAAGTGTGCGCGTGTAAGATTTGTAAGAAAAGCCTAATTATCAACACATGTGGAGTGTAAGGAATGCAGGATGACGTTTTATGGACAAATCCTATCTTGAGACATGCACTTTACTTTAAATTTCGGAATAATCTCCCACAAAATACTATAATATTTTGCTGTATGCAAAAGTTGTGGGTTATTTAAGCATATCTCAAGTTGGTAGCAGTTATATACATTAGTTTGTATTCATCCAGTATTTGTATTTGTTAGTATTAGATTATTGGCCTAAAAGGAATGCCAGGTCATACTAGAGGCTATAAACTGTAAACTGCTTCCATAGTAGGCTATGTGTGCCTCTCTCTCTCTCTTTACATCTTAAATTTCTCTCTTCCACCTCTGCCCTGAGCAGAAGTCTTACAGTTGTTCCTTTTCACTAAGGTCAAATGTACAATGCCCTCTGTAAGTATTGGGACAGTGAAGCATTTTTTCTTCTTTTAGCTCTAAACTTCAATATTTGGATTTGAAATCAACAATGACTATGAGGTTAATGATGGTTGGCAAACTCTCACCATTACAATAACAGGTGGGTGCCAAAAAATGTATTCAGTATTGAAGGTCCCCAAGAACATAGCGGCCTCCATCATTCTTAAATGGAAGAAGTTTGGAAACACCAAGACTCTTCCTAGAGCTGGCCGCCCAGCCAAACTGAGCAATCAGGGGAGAAGGGCGTTGGTCAGGGAGGTGACAAAGAACCCAATGGTCACTCTGACATGGCTCCAGAGTTAGTCTGTGGAGATGGTAGAATCTTCCAGAAGGACAACCATCTCTGCAGCACTCCACCAATCAGGCCTTTATGGTAGAGTGGCTAGACGGAAGCCACTCCTCAGTAAAAGACACATGACAGCCCACTTGGAGTTCTGAATACTCTCCAAATGCACTTTACATAAGGTTGCAGCTTCTAAGGTGCAGGGTTGAGTAACCGGGTGGTAGCCGGCTAGTGACAGTGACTAAATTCAGGGCAGGGTACTGGGTGGAGGCCGGCTAGTGAAGGCTATTTAACCATCTGCATAGTTTCCCAGGAACGCGAAGCGAGGCGTCCATCTCTGTCGGCGCTGGAAGTCCTTGACCTTGAGATAAAGCTGTATTTCAGTCTTTCTGTCCCAGCTTTCATGCACCTGTACTGACCTTGCGTTCTGGATGATATCAGGGTGAACAGGCCGTGGAGCGGGTGGTTGATGTCCTTAATGATATTTTCGGCCTTCCTGTGAACTGCCTCTCTGTGGACCAGCCCTGTCCAGTAGAGGGTGTGGCTTATGTTTAAAGAATAGCTGAGGAAGAGGTGACCATCGGCAGGATAGCTCATGGAAGTGCTACATGTAAGATGGTTTAAAGTACCTTCCTTGAAAACAAAAATCATAACCAAAATAAAATGTCCTGGCTATGTGAGGACACAAAATGTCCTGGCTATGTGAGGACTGGCTATGTGACTGTCTGTGAACTGTATGAGTGTCTTCCTCTCTCCATCTGGATGCAAAGCGGTCAGCCTTAGAGAATGTTGATATGCCTAGGCTAGTATCTGGGTAATTCTCTGAAGATAAGGTTTGATCTACAGTATATTCTAACCACAGTCTGCTCTCACAGTCCATTTACTAAATCCAGGATAAGTAGATAAGATATATGAGACTTGTTTTCAGGCCTTAGATTAACTTTCTGCATCAACAGTAATGCGAGGTGTGTGTGTGTGTGTGTGTGATCAGCATTTGAAGCTCTGGCCTTGCGTTGTGTCCCCTTTTTTGATCTAATTGTAATGTTCCCTCCCTCTCTCTCGGTAGGTGTCCAGCGGTTACCTTGTGGTGGTGTTTGTGTACGTGACCGAGTTCACCGGCAACAAGGTACGCACGTGGACCTCCATGCACGTGCACGCCGCCTTTGCCGCAGGCGTCATGATGGTGGCGATCACGGGCTACCTAGTGCGTACCTGGTGGATCTACCAGATCATCCTCTCCACCTGCACCTCGCCCTTTCTCTTCTTCTGCTGGAAGTTTCCAGAGACACCCTTCTACCTGATGGCTAAGGGGAGGCTCCAGGAGACCCAGGTCCTGTTGGATTCCATAGCCCGCTTCAACGGCCTGGAGCCTGGCCGCCTGAGGGCCGAGGACCTCCTGGAACCCAAGGAGGCTCTGCTGGAGCAGGAGGTGGTACCGGGAAGAGCCCAGCCAGCGGAGCCCGAGAGAAAGCTGAGCATCCTGGACCTGTTTGGGACATGGAGGATGACCTGGAGGACAGTGACAGTGTGGGCAGTGTGGTTCATTGGCAGCCTGGGCTACTACGTCTTCTCCCTGGGCTCCGTCAACCTGGGTGGCAACCAGTACATCAACCTCTTCCTGGCTGGTGAGAGGGGGATGGGGGTTGGTTTGTGTGTGCATGTGTACTGTATTTACCATGGGTATGTGTGCTTATTATAGAAAATTGGTCTCAGAGTATTTAGCATTATTCTGACACTCCATTTAGTATGATACATTTGTGTATATAGTGTATGTGGACACACCTTCGAATTAGTGGATTTGGCTATTTCAGCCACACCCGTTGCTGACAGGTGTATAAAATCGAGCACACCGCCATACAATCTCCATAGACAAACACTGGCAGTAGTATGGCCTTACTGAAGAGCTCAGTGACTTTCAACGTCGCACCTTCATAGGATGCCTAGGCCCCTCAGTTTCAGTGAAAGGAAATCTTAACGCTACAGCAGACATCTGCTAATGTCTGTACGTGACCAATAAAATTAGATTTGAATTTATTTTACGATGACATTCTAGATGATTCTGTGCTTCCAACTTTGTGGGTACAGTTTGGGGAAAGCCCTTTCCTGGTTCAACATGAGAATGCCCCCATGCACAAAGCAAGGTCCATACAGAAATGGTTTGTTGAGATGGAAGAACTCGACTGCCCTGCACAGAGCCCTAACCTCAACCCCACAGAGGGGGTAGCTTTAATAGGGCAGATTGTAGCATCCATCAATGCAATTGTTTGCATAATTTTCGATCCCCTATAGGGTGTGTGTGTAATATTTTTTTCCCCTTACCCTACCTCCCCTAATTGAAGTCATGCGTCCTCCGAAACATGACCTGCCAAAAAGCGCTTTTTAACACAGAAGCCAGCTGCACCAATGTATCGGAGGAAACACCATTCAACTGATGACCAAGGTCAGCCTGCAGATGCCCGGGCCGCCACAAGGAGTCGCTAGAGTGAGGTGAGCCAAGCATCACTGAGTAACCTCTTCACTGTTGACATTGAGACACCCGCCCGCTTAACCCGGAAACCAGCTGCACGAAACACCATTCAACTGGCGACCAAGGTCAGCCTGCAGGAGCCCAGCCCACCACAAGAGGGCGATAAGCCAAGTAAAGCCCCCCCGGCCAAACCAAACAACACTGGGAAAATTGTGCACCACCCTATGGTACTCCCGGTCAGAGCAGGTGTGACACAGCCTAGGATCGAACCCGGGTCTGTAGTAACACCTCAAGCACTGCAGTGCCTTAGAACGCTACGCCACTCAAGGGGCCCCTTAAATGTGACTTTCATATGACTGACGGCTTTAGTGAGAGGTCTAATGATTTAATAATTTCTGTCATCCGTCAAACATCTTTGGAATGAATTGGAACGCCGACTGCGAGCCAGGACTATCGCACAATAGTAGTGCCCGATCTCACTAATGCTCTTGTGGAACCAAATCCCCCGGGTTACAGGTTACTGGTTACAATTTGATCAGGTAACTAGTAACTAATGGATTACATTTAGAAAGTAACCTACCCAAACCTAAGGCAAAAACAAAAGGACAGTGGTTGGTCGGGGAAGATAAATTGGCACATAATGGGAACATCTAGCACCCCAAAAGTTTTGAGTTCGAATGTCATCACGGACAACTTTGCCATATTAGCTACTTTTCCACTACTTTTTTGGATTATCTAATTTATCATATGTCTTGGAGGACGTATACAGGGTTCATGTAATCCGTTAGTTACTAGTTACCTTCCTTGGGCTAGGGGGCAGTTTTCGGAAGTTTGGATGAATGAGGTGTCCAAATAAACTGCCTGTTACTCAGGCCCAGATGCTAGGGTATGCATAACTTTAGATTGGATTTAAAACACTCTAAAGTTTCCAAAACTGTTAAAATAATGTCTGTGAGTATAACAGAACTGATATGGCAGGCGAAAACCCGAGGACAATCCATCCAGAACTTTTTTCTTTTCAGCCAACCTCTGATTACAATGGCTGGGAATGGGAATATAAAAGGAAGACCGCCCAGATTGCAGATACTTGGGTTTCCACTAGATGTCAACAGTCTTTAGAAAGAGTTTCAGTTTCATGTTTTTTGAAAAATGAGCTAGAATTTGTAGTTTTTCTAAGTGGCTCCCATTTTGGCTGTAGTGTTTATAGCGCGTTCCGGAGAGGGCACGTACTTCGTTATTTATCTCCGGTATTCTCCGTCTTAATTGTTATAGTTTATTTACATAATAGGGTACCTGAGGATTGATTAGGAACGTTGTTTGACTTGTTTAGAAGAAGTTTATTGGTAACTTATGGGATGCATTTTGAACGAGGGAAACTGGTGGATTACTGAGTCAAGCGCACCATTGAAACTTACATTTTGGAATATAAAGAAGGACTTTATCAAACAAAAGGACTATTTGTTATGTAGCTGGGACCCTTGTGATTGCAACCAGATGAAGATCTTCAAAGGTAAGTGATTTATTTCATCGCTATTTCTGACTTTCGTGATGCATCTGCTTTGTTGGAAAATGTATGTAATGCTTTTGTGTGCTGGGCGCTCTCCTCAGATATTCGCATGGTGTGCTTGCGCTCCGGTAGCGCTTGCTGTGCGGTAGCAGAGAGAGCGGTCTTTGACTAGGGTGGCTAGAATCTTTGACAATTTTTAGGGCTTTGCTCTGACACCACCTGGTATAGAGGTCCTGGATGGCAGGAAGCTTGGCCCCAGCGATGTACTGAGCAGTACGCACTACCCTCTGTAGTGCCTTGTGTAACAGTATAACTTTAGACCGTCCCCTCGCCCATACCCGGGCGCGAACCAGGGACCCTCTGCACACATCAACAACAGTCACCCACGAAGCGTCGTTACCCATCGCTCCACAAAAGCCGCGACCCTTGCTGATTGAAACGCTATTTAGCGCGAACACCGCGCAACTAGCTAGCCATTTCACATCCGTTACACTTGCGGTCAAAGACGAGAAATTGCCATACCAGGCAGTGATGCAACCAGGATGCTCTCGATGTTGCAGCTGTAGAACCTTTTGAGGATATCAGGACCCATGCCAAATCTTTTTAGTTTCCGGAGGGAGAATAGGCTTTGTTGTGCCCTCTTCACAACTGTCTTGGTGTGTTTGGACCATTCTAGTTTGTTGTTGATGTGGACACCAAGGAATTTGAAGCTCTCAACCTGCTCCACTACAGCCCCGTCGATGAGAATGGGGGCGTGCTCGGTCCTCCTTTTCCTGTAGTCCACAATCATCTCCTTATTCTTGGTTACGCCACCGGCCAGGTCTCTGACCTCCTCCCTATACACTGTCTCGTCATTGTCGGTGATCAGGCCTACCACTGTTGTGTCGTCTGCAAACTTAATGATGGTGTTGGAGTCGTGCCTGGCCATGCAGTCGTGGGTGAACAGGGAGTACAGGAGGGGACTGAGCACGCACCCCTGTGGAGCCCCAGCGTTGAGGATCAGCGTGTCAGATGTGTTGCTACCTACTCTCACCACCTGGGGTGGCTCGTCAGGAAGTCCAGGATCCAGTTGCAGAGGGAGGTGTTTAGTCCCAGGATCCTTAGCTTGGTGATGAGCTTTGAGGGTACTATGGTGTTGAACGCTGAGCTGTAGTCAATGAATAGCATTATCACATAAGTGTTCCTTATTTACTTTTCTGCTCGCCTTCTGGATGATAGCGGGGTGAACAGGCAGTGGCTCGGGTGGTTGTTGTCCTTGATGATCTTTATGGCTTTCCTGTGACATTGGGTGGTGTAGGTGTCCTGGAGGGCAGATAGTTTGCCCCCGGTGATGCGTTGTGCAGACCTCACTACCCTCTGGAGAGCCTTACGGTTGTGGGCGGAGCAGTTGCCGTACCAGGCGGTGATACAGCCCGACAGGATGCTCTCGATTGTGCATCTGTAGAAGTTTGTGAGTGCTTTTGGTGACAAGCCGAATTTCTTCAGCCTCCTGAGGTTGAAGAGGCGCTGCTGCGCCTTCTTCACGATGCTGTCTGTGTGGGTGGACCAACTCAGTTTGTCTGTGATGTGTACGCTGAGGAACTTAAAACTAACTACCCTCTCCACTACTGTTCCATCAATGTGGACAGGGGGATGTTCCCTCTGCTGTTTCCTGAAGTCCACAATCATCTCCTTAGTTTTGTTGACGTTGAGTGTGAGGTTATTTTCCTGACTCCACACTCCGAGGGCGCTCACCTCCTCCCTGTAGGCCGTCTCGTCGTTGTTGGTAATCAAGCCTACCACTGTTGTGTCGTCCGCAAACTTGATGATTGAGTTGGAGGCGAGCGTGGCCACGCAGTCGTGGGTGAACAGGGAGTACAGGAGAGGGCTCAGAACGCACCCTTGTGGGGCCCCAGTGTTGAGGATCAGCGGGGTGGAAATGTTGTTGCCTACCCTCACCACCTGGCGGCGGCCCGTCAGGAAGTCCAGTACCCAGTTGCACAGGGCGGGGTCGAGACCCAGGGTCTCGAGCTTGATGACGAGCTTGGAGGGCACTATGGTGTTAAATGCCGAGCTGTAGTCAATGAACAGCATTCTCACATAGGTATTCCTCCTGTTCCCGATGGGTTAGGGCAGTGTGCAGTGTGGTTGAGATTGCATCGTCTGTGGACCTATTTGGGCAGTAAGCAAATTGGAGTGGGTCTAGGGTGTCAGGTAGGGTGGAGGTGATATGGTCCTTGACTAGTCTCTCAAAGCACTTCATGATGACGGAAGTGAGTGCTACGGGGCGGTAGTCGTTTAGCTCAGTTACCTTAGCTTTCTTGGGAACAGGAACAATGGTGGCCCTCTTGAAGCATGTGTGAACAGCAGACTGGGATAGGGATTGATTGAATATGTCCGTAAACACACCAGCCAGCTGGTCTGCGCATGCTCTGAGGGCGCGGCTGGGGATGCCGTCTGGGCCTGCAGCCTTGCGAGGGTTGACACGTTTAAATGTTTTCCTCACGTCGGCTGCAGTGAAGGAGAGTCCGCATGTTTTAGTTGCGGGCCGTGTCAGTGGCACTGTATTGTCCTCAAAGCGGGCAAAAAAGTTATTTAGTCTGCCTGGGAGCAAGACATCCTGGTCTGTGACTTGGCAGGTTTTCTTTTTGTAATCCATGATTGACTGTAGACCCTGCCACATACCTCTTGTGTCTGAGCCGTTGAATTGAAATTCTACTTTGTCTCTATACTGACGCTTAGTTTGTTTGATTGCCTTGCGGAGGGAATAGTTACACTGTTTGTATTTGGTCATGTTTCTGGTCACCTTGCCCTGATTAAAAGCAGTGGTTCGGGCTTTCAGTTTCACGCGAATGCTGCCATCAATCCACGGTTTCTGGTTTGGGAATGTTTTAATCGTTGCTATGGGAACGACATCTTCAACGCACGTTCTAATGAACTCGCTCACCGAATCAGCGTATTCGTCAATGTTGTTGTCTGACGCAATACGAAACATATCCCAGTCCATGTGATGGAAGCAGTCTTGGAGTGTGGAATCAGATTGGTCGGACCAGCGTTGGACAGACCTCAGCGTGGGAGCTTCTTGTTTTAGTTTCTGTCTGTAGGCAGGGATCAACAAAATGAAGTCGTGGTCAGCTTTTCCGAAAGGAGGGCGGGGCAGGGCCTTATATGCGTCGCGGAAGTTAGAATAGCAGTGATCCAAGGTTTTTCCAGCGCTGGTTGCGCAATCGATATGCTGATAAAATTTAGGGAGTCTTGTTTTCAGATTAGCCTTGTTAAAATCCCCAGCCACAATGAATGCAGCCTCCGGATAAATGGATTCCAGTTTGCAAAGAGTCAAATAAAGTTCGTTCAGAGCCATCGATGTGTCTGCTTGGGGGGGAATATATACGGCTGTGATTATAATCAAAGAGAATTCCCTTGGTAGATAATGCGGTCGACATTTGATTGTGAGGAATTCTAAATCAGGTGAACAGAAGGACTTGAGTACCTGTATGTTGTTATGATCACACCACGTCACGTTAACCATGAAGCATACGCCCCCGCCCCTCTTCTTACCAGAAAGATGTTTGTTTCTGTCTGCGCGATGCGTGGAGAAACCAGTTGGCTGCACCGACTCCGATAGCGTCTCTCCAGTGAGCCATGTTTCCGTGAAGCAAAGAACGTTACAGTCTCTGATGTCCCTCTGGAATGCTACCCTAGCTCGGATTTCATCAACCTTGTTGTCAAGAGACTGGACATTGGCGAGAAGAATGCTAGGGAGTGGTGCACGATGTGCCCGTCTCCGGAGTCTGACCAGAAGACCGCTCCATTTCCCCCTTTTACGAAGTCGTTTTTTTGGGTCGCCGGCTGGGATCCATTCCGTTGTCCTGGGTGAAAGGCAGAACACAGGATCCGCTTCGTGAAAGTCATATTCTTGGTCGTACTGATGGTGAGTTGACGCTGCTCTTATGTTCAGTAGTTCTTCTCGACTGTATGTAATGAAACCTAAGATGACCTGGGGTACTAATGTAAGAAATAACACGCAAAAAACAAAAAACTGCATAGTTTCCTAGGAACGCGAAGCGAGGCGGCCATCTCTGTCGGCGCCGGAAGTATACAATAATAGTCATTTAGGCAGGTTCCCTTCACTTTCTTGGGCACAGGGACTATGGTGGTCTGTTTGAAACATGTAGGTATTACAGAGGTTGAAAATGTCAGTGAAGACACTTGCCAGTTGGTCCGCGCATGCTCGGAGCACACGTCCTGGTAATCCATCTGACCCCTTGTGAATGTTGACCTTTTTAAAGGTTTTGCTCTCATTGGCTACAGAGAGCGTTATCACAGTCGTACCGAACAGCTGATGCTCTCATGCATGCCTCAGTGTTGCTTGCCTTGATGCGAGCATAAAAGGCACCTAGCCCGTCTTGCAGACTTGTGTCACTGGGCAGCTTGCGGCTAGGTTTCCCTTTGTTGTCCGTAATAGTTTGCAAGCCTTGCCACATCCAACGAGCATCAGAACCGGTGTAGTAGGATTCAATCTTAGTCCTGTATTTACGCTTTGTGTTACGCTCGTCGTCGGAATGAGGAGACCAAGGTGCAGCGTGTTAAGTGTACATCTTACTTTATTAGATGAACACCAAAAAAACAACAAAATATAAACAAACATAATGTTCATAAATATGATCCCCAATCAGAGACAACGATAGATAGCTGCCTCTGATTGGGAACCATACCAGTCCAAACAAAGAAATAGATCACCTAGATTGCCCACCCTAGTCACACCCTGACCTAACCAACCACTTTGCCTATTTGATGGTTAGTCTGAGGGCATAGCAGGATTTCATATAAGTGTCTGGATTAGTGTCCCGCTCCTTGAAAGAAGCAGCTCTAGCCTTTAGCGCGGTGTGGATGTTGCCTGTAATCCATGGCTTCTGTCGGGGATATGTACATACGGTCACTGTGGGCACGACGTTGTCAATCCACTTATTGATGTAGCCTGTGACTGAGGTGGTATACTCCTCAATGCATGTGGATGAATCGCAGAACATATTACAGTCTGTGCTAGCAAAACAGTCAACATATGACAACAAATGAATGCAATCTCATTTAATGAGGAAAATTATCTTGGGTTGGAGAAGCTTCTAGTGATGGCTCTATACATTCTGGTGAAAAGGGAGGGTTTGTGACTCTTCTCTTCAGGTGGGAAGGAATATGCGATGTCATTTCCCTCTGGAGCAAAGGAGCCATGAGAATTTGTCCTCGACTCTGCAAAGAAAGACCATCCAGTATGTCATGGGTAACAATTCAGAGCAGAGTGCAATGTCTTTCCAAATGAATTAGTTGAACGCTAAAGTAATAATATCTTAGTCTTGAATGAGCAGCAGCAGGGCTTACCTGTAAAGTACACAGTAGGGGAAGTGTTCTGAGGCTGGTACTCCATAGACTTTTGAGGACAGTGGTCCTTTCTAACTTTCTTGGAACCCTGTTTGGTGGGAAAAGGCACATTAAAACAAACTGTTATATATCTTAAAGTACAGTATATCAACTGAAAAAGGCAATACAATGCTAAAATACTGAATTATATAAACAAATAATATCTCATACATTCAAAAGCAGTGTTATTCATGAAAAATCTGTACTTGTACTATACCTTTATGTTAAAGCATATCTTGCTGAACATGGTTTTCTTGCTTTTCTTGGACTTGAAGATGGGGATCTGCTCTCCAGTACTGCTGGTGCTATCCCTTACCAAATCCAACATCCCTTCTACAATGTCACTGGTGGCCATGCTGGTACCGGACTCAAAAGAACATTTGGCATTGGCTTTGGTGATCATTTGATGACTTGAGCCAACTGATAAGGCATCCATCATTTTGTTGACCATGACCTTCGTGAGCTGATTCATTGTGTCACTATCCTCTGGCTTGCTCTGATTGAGCTGGATAGGAAAGACCATGCAAGTAGAGGTGCTTGGTTCATTCTGGACTGAAACATCAATGTTTATATTTTCATACTCATCTAACCACTGTTTTAGGAAGCCCTTCACTGTCTCTTCAGCAAATATCTGGAGAAGCTGAGAGGAGAGCTTCCTGGATATGGCACATTGTTCCTTTCCCCATTTCAGCCTTGAAAGAATGGAGTCTGAAGCACTTCTGGCTGCTGCCAATGTTAAGACCTGTGGAGTGCTGTGGCTGTCCTGAAGGGCTATCACTTTATCCACAAATTCATGACTGAAAATGTGGATGGTCCCAGTGGAAATGATTTTTCTCAATTTCCTAACAGCAGATCGGAGGTTGTCAGGATGAGAAGCACCCTGTCCATCTTCCTGTGTGTTCTCAACACTTTCCACCATTTCGTCCACTACCACCCCAGCAGCTTGCCTGACTTTGTCCACAAAGGATGGGGGAAGTAAGTTCTCTGTGTGAAACAAGTCCTGAATGATCATGTTTCTTACAATGGGAAAGTCACTCTGAGCAGATAATTCAGTGGGGATGGGAGTACCGGGCAAGGTGAAGTCCCATTCTGACTGCTTTGATTTTGAAGTAGGTGTTAGAGAGATGGAGGAGCGTGAAGAAGAGGTATTTCTTGTATTTGAGCTGTCAGCACTCCTACAACGGATCGTGCCAATATCCTCCAGCATGGATCCTGAGAGCTTAGTGGTTTTAGGTAGTAATTTGTGTGGAATGTCCACACAGGCATCGTTTCCACCAGGTGTAACACTGCTCTGGTTGACCTCAAGATGGCGGAGACTTGCTCTTTGTGAAGCAGGACTGCTTTGATATGTAAAGATTTGGATTGAACCAAGTGTTGTGTCTGACATTTGAAGATCTTTTCTGAGAAACTCCGTAATCTTACTCTGCAGACTGTAGTAGATGTTATGAGCAACAGACCAGATTCTTTTCTCAGAAACCTGTCCAGTGGTGAACAGGGAGGTTCCAGATACCATGTCAGATGATTGGGTGGTCTGGGTGAGCTCCTGCAGATCTTTCACTATGGTTTGTATAATATCAGTAGATGTGGTGGATGTAGATACAGACTGGAGGTACTTATCTGTTGTACCTTCCTCCACAATGTTAAATGATCTAGAGAGGACCTCACTCACTCCTTTCTCAGCTTTGGTTTGGAACTCATGACTAGAAAGTTTTTGGAGGCTCTTTGTTGAAAGACTGTGGGAAGATGCAATGCCTTTGGAGGCAGCCGTGCTGCAATCTAGACTTACTGGAGAGGTTCGCTCAGTAGAACCTTGGAGACGTTCAAACATGTCTTCACATGGTGTTGGGGACCTTGACAAGGAGATGTCCTTCAGCTGAGACAGAACACCACCTACCAATATGTTGACCTCAAGGGACATATCAGATATTTTCTTTCCTACTGTGGAGAAGCAAGGTGCATTTGATGTCTGATCCTCGCATGAGGTCAAGATTGTTGAAATGACCTGTTTGGTACTATTGTTCATTAGACCCTCGTCTGTTTCAGTCCAGAGAAGTTTTGAACTCTCGCTGACACCCATGTGTAGAGTCACTTCCTGGTTCAAACTGGGCAAGTGAGGCACACTCTTACTAGCTTGCGTCAAGTTCTGGCTTGCCAAACCAAGGTACTCCTTAGTCACAAGATGTCCAGAGTCCTCTGTGGGTGTATGGCTAGACATTCTTCTCTGCACGTCTGACCTCCGCCGGTGAATGGTGAAGCCCTTTAATGTCTTCTTAATATTTTTATATAAACTAGTGGTAGCAGACCAGATCCTGCTCTTTCGCTTTTGTGCATTTTCCTGGAGGTCAGGTTCTCTCTCCTCTACTTCTGCAGGTTTTGCCAAGCTCTGCAGGTCTTCCACAAATGTGTCAATGATGCCAAAGGCAGCAGAATCCGCACAAATATCCTTTGACAAGGTTCTCTGGTTTTGAACGGAACAAGACCTGGATGCTACAGAATAAGCAGGCTGTGCACAAGTTAAGCTACTGTTGGACTTTTTAACTAGGAACTACTCACTGCTTGAGTGGTGTCTCTCTTGAATTCCTCACTTGAGAGTTTTTTCATGCAATCTAACAGACTGGTCAAAGAAGCTGTGGCCTTACTTCTGCTGTCCTCAATTTGACAGGGGAACTCATATACTATTGGTGATGAGGCCCTGGAATGGGAGATATCCCCAAGCTGAGCCAGAACGCCCTCTACAAATTGTTGTCTCTCAATAGAGAAGTCTGATCCTTTTTCTCCAACAGTGTACAGGGGGTCCTCCTTTGACATCTCAGTCTTGTACAAGACCAGAAGCTCTGAGATGACTTCTTTGGTGCAAGTTGTCAGAAGGAGCTTGCTTTCTTCTGACTCAGTTTGTGCCCAAAGAAGTTTTGAGCACTCACTTAGGCCTCTTTGTAAAGTAACTTCACCAGTGGACTCTGGCAACTGAGGCTCACTCTTACTGGGCCTATATTTCATGTCTAAGCAAGGAAGTGGAACTGTCTCCTTAAACTCAGCATTTGTGATGTTGTCATCAGATGTGACAATGCTCTTTAGGGCAAATCTCTGAAGCTTGCCGAAATAATCTTTCAAGTTGTTTTGGATGCTGTGGTAAATGTGAACAGCAGCAGACCAGGCACTCTTCTGTTGGGGACTCTCTTCAGATTCAGCCAAGGACTTCATATCTGACACGAAAGTCTTAACAACTACTGACGCTGCTGAGCCCACTGGGTGAATTGACTCTGTCTTTACAATGCCAGACAATGTTTGACCTGATACAGCACCTGTTAACTCAGACTGAACGACTGAACTAGGAAAGCTCAAACTACTGACTTTTTTGGCAAGAACTCCACTCACTGCTTGTATTGCTGATGTTTGAAACTCCCGGCTGGAGAGTTTTTGGATGCTCTTAGATGTGAGCGTGCAGGAGGAACCAGATTCACCAATATTGTAGCTGCTCTCGTATTTCCTTATCAGGGCATCAAGATCGTCAATGAAGCCAACATGCGATGCCAAAAACGTGATCTTGTCCTTCAGATCTTTCAGCAAATTCTGTTCGTTCTCGTCAACAAAAGCCACCATTGTGTCAGAGATCATGGTCATGACTTGCCCTGTTAGACTCTTGCTCTCTTGGTCAACTTTTTCAAGTTTAGCAGCCAGCTCTCTCACCATGCTCTCAGTCACCTTGGTCTGTGAGTCTCCCCTTACCGGTGTCACTGAGAGGTTTGGCTAGCGGAGGCACTCTTAACGACCACTGATACGGCCGACTTGACATCTTTAATCACTTCTGCCATTACAGCAGGGGTCATCTTCGGAGAGCCTGCACTTCCAGATGGAGAATTGGACATGCATGCAAGTTTGGAGAGAG
>NC_056433.1:39909583-40006722 GCF_018296145.1 Oncorhynchus tshawytscha | reverse complement strand
ACAGAGATGGCCGCCTCGCTTCGCGTTCCTAGGAAACTATGCAGTTTTTTTGTTTTTTTACGTGTTATTTCTTACACTAGTACCCCAGGTCATCTTAGGTTTCTTTACATACAGCCGACAAGAACTACTGAATATAAGATCAGCGTCAACTCACCATCAGTACGACCAAGAATATGTTTTTCGCGACGCGGATCCTGTGTTCTGCCTTACAACCAGTGTAACCGAGTGGATCACATGCAGCGACCAAAAAAAAACGACTCAGAAAAAGAGGGAAACGAAGCGGTCTTCTGGTCAGACTCCGGAGACGGGCACATCGTGCACCACTCCCTAGCATTCTTCTTGCCAATGTCCAGTCTCTTGACAACAAGGTTGATGAAATCCGAGCAAGGGTAGCATTCCAGAGGGACATCAGAGACTGTAACGTTCTCTGCTTCACGGAAACATGGCTAACTGGAGAGACGCAATCCGAGCGGTGCAGCCAGCGGGTTTCTCCACGCATCGCGCCGACAGAAACAAACATCTTTCTGGTAAGAAGAGGGGCGGGGGGCGTATGTCTTATGGCCAACGTGACATGGTGTGATGAAAGAAACATACAGGAACTCAAATCCTTCTGTTCACCTGATTTAGAATTCCTCACAATCAAATGTAGACCGCATTATCTACCAAGAGAATTCTCTTCGATTATAATCACAGCCGTATATATCCCCCCCCAAGCAGACACATCGATGGCTCTGAACGAACTTTATTTAACTCTCTGCAAACTGGAAACGATTTATCCGGAGGCTGCATTCATTGTAGCTGGGGATTTTAACAAGGCTAATCTGAAAACAAGACTCCCTAAATTTTATCAGCATATCGATTGCGCAACCAGGGGTGGAAAGACCCTGGATCATTGTTACTCTAACTTCCGCGACGCATATAAGGCCCTGCCCCGCCCCCCTTTCGGAAAAGCTGACCACGACTCCATTTTGTTGATCCCTGCCTACAGACAGAAACTAAAACAAGAAGCTCCCACGCTGAGGTCTGTCCAACGCTGGTCCGACCAAGCTGACTCCACACTCCAAGACTGCTTCCATCACGTGGACTGGGAGATGTTTCGTATTGCGTCAGACAACAACATTGACGAATACGCTGATACGGTGTGCGAGTTCATTAGAACGTGCGTTGAAGATGTCGTTCCCATAGCAACGATTAAAACATTCCCTAACCAGAAACCGTGGATTGATGGCAGCATTCGTGTGAAACTGAAGGCACGAACCACTGCTTTTAATCAGGGCAAGGTGTCTGGTAACATGGCTGAATACAAACAGTGCAGCTATTCCCTCCGCAAGGCTATCAAACAAGCTAAGCGCCAGTACAGAGACAAAGTAGAATCTCAATTCAACGGCTCAGACACAAGAGGTATGTGGCAGGGTCTACAGTCAATCACGGACTACAGGAAGAAACCCAGCCCAGTCACGGACCAGGATGTCTTGCTCCCAGGCAGACTAAATAACTTTTTGCCCGCTTTGAGGACAATACAGTGCCACTGACACGGCCTGCAACGGAAACATGCGGTCTCTCCTTCACTGCAGCCGAAGTGAGTAAGACATTTAAACGTGTTAACCCTCGCAAGGCTGCAGGCCCAGACGGCATCCCCAGCCGCGCCCTCAGAGCATGCGCAGACCAGCTGGCCGGTGTGTTTACGGACATATTCAATCAATCCCTATACCAGTCTGCTGTTCCCACATGCTTCAAGAGGGCCACCATTGTTCCTGTTCCCAAGAAAGCTAAGGTAACTGAGCTAAACGACTACCGCCCCGTAGCACTCACATCCGTCATCATGAAGTGCTTTGAGAGACTAGTCAAGGACCATATCACCTCCACCCTACCTGACACCCTTGACCCACTCCAATTTGCTTACCGCCCAAATAGGTCCACAGACGATGCAATCTCAACCACACTGCACACTGCCCTAACCCATCTGGACAAGAGGAATACCTATGTGAGAATGCTGTTCATCGACTACAGCTCGGCATTCAACACCATAGTACCCTCCAAGCTCGTCATCAAGCTCGAGACCCTGGGTCTCGACCCCGCCCTGTGCAACTGGGTACTGGACTTCCTGACGGGCCGCCCCCCAGGTGGTGAGGGTAGGCAACAACATCTCCTCCCCGCTGATCCTCAACACTGGGGCCCCACAAGGGTGCGTTCTGAGCCCCTCTCCTGTACTCCCTGTTCACCCACGACTGCGTGGCCATGCACGCCTCCAACTCAATCATCAAGTTTGCGGACGACACAACAGTGGTAGGCTTGATTACCAACAACGACGAGACGGCCTACAGGGAGGAGGTGAGGGCCCTCGGAGTGTGGTGTCAGGAAAATAACCTCACACTCAACGTCAACAAAACTAAGGAGATGATTGTGGACTTCAGGAAACAGCAGAGGGAACACCCCCCCCATCCACATCGATGGAACAGTAGTGGAGAGGGTAGCAAGTTTTAAGTTCCTCGGCATACACATCACAGACAAACTGAATTGGTCCACTCACACAGACAGCATCGTGAGGAAGGCGCAGCAGCGCCTCTTCAACCTCAGGAGGCTGAAGAAATTCGGCTTGTCACCAAAAGCACTCACAAACTTCTACAGATGCACAATCGAGAGCATCCTGGCGGGCTGTATCACCGCCTGGTATGGCAACTGCACCGCCCTCAACCGTAAGGCTCTCCAGAGGGTAGTGAGGTCTGCACAACGCATCACCGGGGGCAAACTACCTGCCCTCCAGGACACCTACACCACCCGATGCTACAGGAAGGCCATAAAGATCATCAAGGACATCAACCACCCGAGCCACTGCCTGTTCACCCCGCTGCCATCCAGAAGGCGAGGTCAGTACAGGTGCATCAAAGCTGGGACCGAGAGACTGAAAAAACAGCTTCTATCTCAAGGCCATCAGACTGTTAAACAGCCACCACTAACATTGAGTGGCTACTGCCAACACACTGTCAATGACACTGACTCTACTCCAGCCACTTTAATCATGGGAATTGATGGGAAATGATGTAAATATATCACTAGCCACTTTAAACAATGCTACCTTATATAATGTTACTTACCCTACATTGTTCATCTCATATGCATACGTTGATACTGTACTCTATATCATCGACTGCATCCTTATGTAATACATGTATCACTAGCCACTTTAACTATGCCACTTGGTTTACATACTTATCTCATATGTATATACTGTACTCGATATCATCTACTGTATCTTGCCTATGCTGCTCTGTACCATCACTCATTCATATATCCTTATGTACATATTCTTTATCCCCTTACACTGTGTATGACAGTTTTTTTTTGGGAATTGTTAGTTAGATTACTTGCTCGTTATTACTGCATTGTCGGAACTAGAAGCACAAGCATTTCGCTACACTCGCATTAACATCTGCTAACCATGTGTATGTGATGGCTCGGGGTGGTTGATGTCCTTGATGATCTTTATGGCCTTCCTGTAGCATCGGGTGGTGTAGGTGTCCTGGAGGGCAGGTAGTTTGCCCCCGGTGATGCGTTGTGCAGACCTCACTACCCTCTGGAGAGCCTTACGGTTGAGGGCGGTGCAGTTGCCATACCAGGCGGTGATACAGCCCGCCAGGATGCTCTCGATTGTGCATCTGTAGAAGTTTGTGAGTGCTTTTGGTGACAAGCCGAATTTCTTCAGCCTCCTGAGGTTGAAGAGGCGCTGCTGCGCCTTCCTCACGATGCTGTCTGTGTGAGTGGACCAATTCAGTTTGTCTGTGATGTGTATGCCGAGGAACTTAAAACTTGCTACCCTCTCCACTACTGTTCCATCGATGTGGATGGGGGGGGTGTTCCCTCTGCTGTTTCCTGAAGTCCACAATCATCTCCTTAGTTTTGTTGACGTTGAGTGTGAGGTTATTTTCCTGACACCACACTCCGAGGGCCCTCACCTCCTCCCTGTAGGCCGTCTCGTCGTTGTTGGTAATCAAGCCTACCACTGTTGTGTCGTCCGCAAACTTGATGATTGAGTTGGAGGCGTGCATGGCCACGCAGTCGTGGGTGAACAGGGAGTACAGGAGAGGGCTCAGAACGCACCCTTGTGGGGCCCCAGTGTTGAGGATCAGCGGGGAGGAGATGTTGTTGCCTACCCTCACCACCTGGGGGCGGCCCGTCAGGAAGTCCAGTACCCAGTTGCACAGGGCGGGGTCGAGACCCAGGGTCTCAGGGTCTTGATGACGAGCTTGGAGGGTACTATGGTGTTGAATGCCGAGCTGTAGTCGATGAACAGCATTCTCACATAGGTATTCCTCTTGTCCAGATGGGTTAGGGCAGTGTGCAGTGTGGTTGAGATTGCATCGTCTGTGGACCTATTTGGGCGGTAAGCAAATTGGAGTGGGTCAAGGGTGTCAGGTAGGGTGGAGGTGATATGGTCCTTGACTAGTCTCTCAAAGCACTTCATGATGACGGATGTGAGTGCTACGGGGCGGTAGTCGTTTAGCTCAGTTACCTTAGCTTTCTTGGGAACAGGAACAATGGTGGCCCTCTTGAAGCATGTGGGAACAGCAGACTGGTATAGGGATTGATTGAATATGTCCGTAAACACACCAGCCAGCTGGTCTGCGCATGCTCTGAGGGCGCGGCTGGGGATGCCGTCTGGGCCTGCAGCCTTGCGAGGGTTAACACGTTTAAATGTCTTACTCACTTCGGCTGCAGTGAAGGAGAGACCGCATGTTTCCGTTGCAGGCGTGTCAGTGGCACTGTATTGTCCTCAAAGCGGGCAAAAAAGTTATTTAGTCTGCCTGGGAGCAAGACATCCTGGTCCGTGACTGGGCTGGCTTGAGTACCTGTATGTTGTTATGATCACATCACGTCACGTTAACCATGAAGCATACGCCCACGCCCCTCTTCTTACCAGAAAGATATTTGTTTCTGTCTGCGCGATGCGTGGAGAAACCAGTTGGCTGCACCGACTCCGATAGCGTCTCTCCAGTGAGCCATGTTTCCGTGAAGCAAAGAACGTTACAGTCTCTGATGTCCCTCTGGAATGCTACCCTTGCTCGGATTTCATCAACCTTGTTGTCAAGAGACTGGACATTGGCGAGAAGAATGCTAGGGAGTGGTGCACGATGTGCCCGTCTCCGGAGTCTGACCAGAAGACCGCTCCGTTTCCCCCTTTTACGAAGTCATTTTTTTGGGTCGCCGGCTGGGATCCATTCCGTTGTCCTGGGTGAAAGGCAGAACACAGGATCCGCTTCGCGAAAGTCATATTCTTGGTCGTACTGATGGTGAGTTGACGCTGCTCTTATGTTCAGTAGTTCTTCTCGACTGTATGTAATGAAACCTAAGATGACCTGGGGTACTAATGTAAGAAATAACACGTAAAAAAACAAAAAACTGCATAGTTTCCTAGGAACGCGAAGCGAGGCGGCCATCTCTGTCGGCGCCTGTTGTATTTGGGGCTGGTTAAATAAAGGTGAAATAAAGATTAAAAATAAAAAAATAACAGCCACAGCTGGCCCAGTACCAGATGTCACCACACATAATGTCCCCATGCCAGCAATGCCTGCTGCCTTGCCCTGACATCTTCTGTGATTGGCTGTTTCTAGGTGCAGTGGAGTTCCCTTCCTACCTGATTGGCTGTTATGCGATGGACCGGGTGGGCAGGAAGAGGACATGTGCCCCAGCTCTGCTGCTGGCTGGAACGGCCTGCATGCTCATCATTGTGGTGCCAAATGTATGTACAAACAGTCACGTATGTTTGTGTGTGACCTAGAACGAAATCAAAGGATATGATCCACCCAGAAAACATGATCCCATTGGCCCAATGTGGGCAAGAAGTACAGGGGATAGCCAACACAAAGCCTACACTAAGCCCACAGCAGCCAAACACAGGGTAGCCTACACCAGTCCAACATAGGCTAGCTGACACCAGCCCAACATGGGCCAGGCCACACCAAGCCCTGCACAGGCTAACCCACACTAAGCCCAGCTACTTCATAATGTAGAGGCAGAGGCTCATTACAATATTTTGGGCCGTGGTTTGCATATACACCAATTCATGTTGTTAAGCTAAAAAAGATTACAATATAAATTGCTGACATCATTCAAACCATTGAGAGTTCGGAACTTTAAAGCCAAATATCTGAATAATATTTTTTCAGATAGAACCTTGTAGTTCAAAGTTCACAAAATTATATTTGTTCAACCATTACTGAGAGTGTTGTTCCAGTTAAAATGTTCTGTTGTGTGGAATCACAATCTTTTTGTTATGCATATTACCAATGATAAAGTCTGTAAAATTACTTAGATAACTGCATGTGACATATGAGAAACATTTAAGTTTCTCTGGCTTCTAATATGTACTGGATATTTGATTTCTGATGCTCCGTACCCATGACGGCGTAGATTCTCTAAGTATCTCACAGGGAATTTGTGACTTCGCATGTCAAAATCTTTTTAGATACATACCTGTAGTTAAATGCCAAAATATGATATATTCCAATGTCACTGAGCAAGAAAGAAACAACCAAAAAAATAGCCACTACAATATTGAAACATGAAACATGTCTACAGTAGCCTCAACAAGACTCTATAGGGTAGCACCATGGTGTAGCCGGAGGACAGCTGGCTTCTGTACTCTTCTGGGTACATTGACTTCAATACAAAACCTAAGGGGCTCATGGTTCTCAACCCCTTCTATAAGACTTACACAGCAATTATGACAACTTCTGGAGGACGTCCTCCAGCCTATCAGAGCTCCTCAGCATGAACTGACATGTTGTCCACCCAATCAAAGGATCAGAGAATAAATCTAGAACTGAAAGCATAAGCTACAGCTAGCTATCATTGCAGTGTATAGCATGTGGTGAGTTGTTGACTCAAAGAGAGAGAAAGACAATATTTGAACAGTTTTGAACAAATTAATGTCTTCCAAAATGGAGACGCAGGAGAAATAGAGTGTCATTTTTTCAGTTTCACTTTCTTAGCTAGCAAATGCAGCTAGCTGGTTTAGCCTACTGAAACACCCTGCTCTAACAGACGGATGCTATGTTAAATAGCTGACTGTGACTTTCCAACACAACACTGGAACTCTTCCAAGTCAAGGTAAGCTTTTGGTATTACTAAGTTATTGCCACCTGGGCCCGCCGGTGTAAATGTTTACTCACTACACACTAACGTTACTGTATGATTGTAACGCGTTAGTTTGAGTTAGCTACGCTGACTATGGCGTTACTTTAGCTAATATGGTGACAACAATGTAGGCTGTTTGTAGAGGTTTGGCTTGGAAAGTTTTTTTTTGCCTGGTCACATGCAGCGGATTTTTTCCACAAGTGAAGGGAAGAGAAGGAATGCAAAGTGGCTGTTATGACAGAGAACTCTGTTTACACCTGACCATAGGTGTATTCATGCCGCCGATTCTGTTGAAAAATGTTTCTTAAACGGAAGGAAACGGAACAAAACGGGGATTTACCTGAATTTGTCCAATATAAATTCTCATTTGCAACTGTTAGATGCAGGCAAGAGTGTAATATGAATGAGTCATCTAATATTCTGTAATAGAAAAAAGGCCATCCTCATGAAAAAAATAATCATCCTCCCTCATCTAAAACACACTTCGTAAATTGAATCTGGGGTGCCAGAGTGTGCTCTGGGTATTTGTAAACTCAGAGCGTTGTCAGATTGTCTGTTGGTAAATTCAGAGTGTTTCGCTCTCAGAGCATTCAGAGCACAAACTGGACGCCCTGGCCGAGGAGTAGGGTTCATCCGAGCGTTCTGTCCTCACAGCAGTCACAACCCAAGCTAACTAGCTAACGTGGGATAGCTTACTAGCTCCTTCCAGACACAACTTAGAGAACAGAGCTGGTTAGGCTGCCTTTATGCTATCCAGAGCATTGGTGACTGGAACTGTGCTGCTGGCAACAATTTAATTACGCTTTTTTTGCCAACGTTTTCTGACACTGGCCATATTCAATGGGTGTTGAGCATTTGTAAATTCGTCAGTAATTCAGTGCCTTGCAAAAGTATTCATCCCCCTTGGCGTTTTTCCTATTTTGTTGCATTACAACCTGTAATTTAAATAGATTTTTTTTTCGGATTTCATGTAATGGACATACACAAAATAGTCAAAATTGGTGAAGTGAAATGAATAAAATTACAAACAAAAAAACTGAAAAGTGGTGCGTGCATATATATTCACCCCCTTTGCGATGAAGCCCCTAAATAAGATCTGGTGCCATCAATTACCTTCAGAAGTCACATAATTAGTTAAATGAAGTCCACCTGTGTGCAATCTAAGTGTCACATGAACTCAGTGTATATATACACCTGTTCTGAAAGGCCCCAGAGTCTGCAACACCACTAAGCAAGGGGCACCACCAAGCAAGCGGCACCATGAAGACCAAGGAGCTCTCCAAACAGGTCAGGGACAAAGTTGTGGAACAGTACAGATCAGGGTTGGGTTATAAAAAAATATCTGAATCTTTGATCGTCCCACGGAGCACCAATTAAATCCATTATAAAAAAAATGGAAAGTATATGGCACTACATCAATCCTGCCATGAGAGGGCCGCCCACCAAAACTCATGGACCAGGCAAAGAGGGCATTAATCAGCGAGGGAACAAAGAGACCAAGGATAACCCTGAAGGAGCTGCAAAGCTCCATAGTGGACATTGGAGTATCTGTCCATAGGACCACTTTAAGCCGTACACTCCAAAGAGCTGGGCTTTATGGAAGAGTGGACAGAAAAAAGCCATTGCTGAAAGAGGGAAACGCGTTTGGTTTTTGCCAAAAGGCATGTGGGAGACTCCTCAAACATATGGAAGAAGGTACTCTGGTCAGATGAGACTAAAATTGAGATTATTGACCATTGTCATGATGTTGCCCTCTTTGAGTACAGCGAGCACCATCCCCCGCTCTCTGCTTCTACAACCAGACTACTGTGGGCAGAGTGAGGTCGTAAATTCCTAAGGAAGACCCTGCCTCATGGACACACAGTTAAAGAGAGTAGTTTTCATGGAGACAAAGGAAATCCTTCCACCTCACAGAACGTGAGGTTCGAACAAATTTCATGTTCCAGAGAAAGTGTAAAAGATCGGTGAAGAATCCAGCTACGAATTGGTGCGTTTGTCACAACTTGAAGCTCAAGAGAGACGGTGTGGCCACATTACCATAACGCTGTTTATATAATAGCCTCAGATGTAAACCTCATATCTAATTGTTGTATAAGATGAATGAGTGAGGATGATACTGTTTTAATAATGGTGTAATATGATTGTGGACTGTTTAATGAAGAAAAATACAATTCCCTTTTGATTTGAACTAATTCAGAGGACCGCCCCTGAGCCCTGTTAGGGTCAGACATCCTGGGACAGCCCTTTTCTGCCATTCCGGATAAAGTCCAACTTTGAGAAATTATCAGTAGACCAAGTTTTTCTCCATTAGGAGGGGGACTAAAGGTTGCAGACCACTGCTGAATCTTTCAACCATACCATGTGGTTAAACTCTTAGACTATTGATACCGACAGAATGAGAACAAGTCTTTGATACTAATTACTAGTCTGCAGCTAGGAATTCGGCATCATTGAACGTGAAGAACGACAACCGCCGAAACATGCATTCTATAACGAATGTCACTCTGAACAATCCCCTCTAACCACAACCCCTCGGACAATTCTGCAAAAGAAATGAACTTTTCACCAGCGATCAAGACAACACACTGAGCGTAAATATATATATTGATTGCAATTGTTCCCGACTGAGTGAGCGCTCATGTGTAAGGATTATCATTTCAATTGTTATAATTATTAACTCTGTAGTGACTTCTTAGTCGACTACCCCATTGTCCCTTTGTCTAACAAGCTGCCATGCCGGTTCAGCCCACTAGGGGACATTCTATCATTTCATGTAACCATATTTACTGTTTGTTAATGCATTTCTGTGAATTACTTAGTTAGTAATAAATAAATTATTTAAGACAATTGATGAATGGATGACTCATAGTGAAGACTGGGTTCGTGCAGATAACCAACAATTTACGATGTTTGGAATGAGACTAACGTGAGGTAAAATAAATAAATAAATAATCATTAATGAAAATATCTGAAAGGTTATATCGGGAAATTATAACGTTGTAATCTGAATACTTTCCTTGGTGCCCCTATTTCCTAGTTAATTACAGGTACACAATTATTTACTTTGATCGCGTTATACTAATTACAGGAAATCTTTGATAAAACTATGTCTTCAATTTAATGATAGTAAAGACACGACACCATGAAGGAAAAAGCTATGCCTGGAGCAAACCCAACACCTCTCATCACCCTGAGAACACTATCCCCACAGTGAAGTATGGTGAATAGTTATGCACGCTCAAGTTGTCTGTTTTTTTTCTCTTATTTCTTGTTTGTTTCACAATAAAACATATTTAGCATCTTCAAAGTGGTAGGCATGTTGTGTAAATCAAATGATACAAAACCCCAATTTTAATTCCAGGTTGTAAGGCAACAAAATAGGAACAATGCTAAGGGGGTGAATACTTTCGCAAGACACTGTATTTACCAACTATGTCTATCAACAGTTGTCCCAGTGACATCGTGAACATTCTATTGAAATGGTTACTTGCATAGTGGAGTCTTTTGTTAAGACATGTACCCTAGCTAGCTAATCAATGAACCATAATCCCAACTCATGACGTTACTACCCTGCATGAATCTGCAGGTAGCCAACCAACAAGGTCAAATGTTATCTAGCTAACATTAGGCTCTAACTACCAATGCAAATGTCTCTGAGATATGAATAATATAACTAGACAGATCATTTACGCACCATTAGCTAGCGAGCCAGCCAGCTAAAAGATAGCTAGCTAGCTAACAGTAGACTTTAACTTGAAAGGAAAACGACTTTCTGACAAAATTAGAAACGTGTAATATCTGAAAATGTAGCTAGCTTGACTCTTACCCATATACAGTGGGGAGAACAAGTATTTGATACACTGCCGATTTTGCAGGTTTTCCTACTTAGAAAGCATGTAGAGGTCTGTAATTTTTGATCATAGGTACACTTCAACTGTGAGAGATGGAATCTAAAACAAAAATCCAGAAAATCACATTGTATGATTTGTAAGTAATTAATTTGCATTTTATTACATGACATAAGTATATTGTCACGCCCTGGTCTTAGTATTTTGTCTTTTCTTTATTATTTTGGTCATGCCAGGGTGTGACATGGGTTTATTATATGGTGTGTTTTGTCTTGAGTTTTTTGTAGGTATTGGGATTGTGAATTAGTAGGGTTATCTAGAAAAGTCTATGGTTGCCTGAAGTGGTTCTCAATCAGAGGCAGGTGTATATCGTTTGTCTAAGATTGGGAACCATATTTAGGCAGCCATATTCGTTTAGTGTTTCGTGGGTGATTGTTCCTGTCTCTGTGTTTGTTTTGCACCAGTATAGGCTGTTAGTTTTTCGTGTTACGTTTCTTGTTTTTGTATTGTTCGTTTTTTCATCTTTATTAAAGATGTATAAAAATTACCACGCTACATTTTGGTCCGATCCTTGCTACACCTCTTCGTCAGAGGAGGAGATAGAAGAAAACCGTAACATATATGACCAGGCCAGGTCATCTGATGCAGCACTCAATCACTCTCCTTGGTCAAATAGCCCTTACACAGCCTGGAGGTGTGTTGGGTCATTGTCCCATTGAAAAAAAAATAATAATCCCACTATTTGCATAAATATTTGGAAAGTATTCAGATCACTTTACTTTTTCCACATTTTGTTACATTAGTCTTATTCTAAAATATATTAAATCGATTTTTTTCCTCATCAATCTACACACAATACCCCTTAATGACAAAGCAAAAACGTTTTTTTAAACATTTTTGCAAATGTATAAAATAAAAAAATGGAAATATCACATTTGCAGATCCTCTCAAGCAATGTTGGATGGGGAGCATCGCTGCACAGCTATTTTCAGGTCTCTCCAGAGATGTTCGATCGGGTTCAAATCCGGGCTCTGGCTGGGCCACTCAAGGCATGTCCCGAAGCTATTCCTGCATTGTCTTGGCTGTGTGATTTGATGACGCTCTGGAGTAGGTCTCACTGAATAGTACTTTGCACCTTTCATCTGGATGGTGCCAGGTTTCCTCCAGACGTGACGTTGGCATTCAGGCCAAAGAGTTCAATCTTGGTTTCATCAGACCAGAGAATATTTTTTATCACAGCCTGAGAGTCCTTTAGGTGCCTACTTTAGGTGCCTTTGGTAAACTCCAAGCAGGCTGTCATGTGCCTTTTACTGAAGAGTGGCTGCCATCTGGACAATCTACCACAAAGGCCTGATTGGTGGAGTGCTGCAGAGATGGTGTCCTTCTGGAAGTTTCTCTCCATAGAGGAACTCTGGAGCTCTGTCAGAGTGACCATCGAGTTCTTGGTCACCTCCCTGACCAAGGCCCTTCTCCCCCGATTGCTCAGTTTGGCCGGGCTGCCAGCTCTAGGAAGAGTCTTGGTGGTTCCAAACTTCTTCCTTTTAAGAATGGAGGCCACTGTGGTCTTAGAATCATCTCAAGGATGGTCAATGGAAATCGGATTCAACTGAGCTCAATTTCGAGTCTCATAACAAAGGGTCTGAAAACTTTTCTTATACTTTTGCAAACAATTCTAAAAACCTGTTTTCGCTTTGTCATTATGGGGTATTGTGTGAAGACTGATGAGGATTTTTTTTCTTTAATCCATTTTAGAGTAAACCTGTAACGTAACAAAATGTGCAAAAGGGGAAGGGGTCCGAATACTTTCCACATGCACTATATACAGTTGGCTGTGCTTTCCATGCATCGGCAAGACCAAACAATTACCTCCGGTATGACGAAGGGGGGTGGTGTGTGTCGGATTTCCTTGTAGCTGACGACCTCAGGTTGAAACTCAGGTCAGCAAGGCCATTACTTTGAAGGTAATGCGGACTTGTGGTGACGTGTGAAATCCCATGCTTTTATGAAGGATTCAAACACCTTTGACTGTCAGATATTATAGTCTCTATGATGCCATGCCTGGCAAAGGCTGCTTTCAGCTGCAGATGTGGTGATGTAACATTGGCTCTTTGGCGTTTGAGGGGTGTAGGTCAAGACAGGTGGGGCATTTACCATCAATGTCCTCTATTTGTTTGCACATTCCGTGCAGAAACAAAATGTCCCATGCTCTCTGCTTGCACTTTTCCAACTCCATGTGTCCAGCATGGATCTTCTGAGACTGGTAGGAATGATGATTTTTCTCTCATTTGAAAATGATTCTGTTGATCTGTGATATCTGCTGTGATAGCTGAATTTGGGAGTTAGGTTAATTAACACTGCGAGCTCGCGCTAGCTTTGACGTCATCAGTAACTCTTAAAGGAACATGCTTTCTTGCAGTTGAATAAAACAGAAATGAATATAGAACTGTTGTTTCCGATCAACAAAAATGTTATTAATGTTGTACTGTACTGGAACTAATGACAACAAACTATACTGAACAAAATATAAATGCAACATGCAACAATTTCAACGATTTTACTTTTACAGTTCATGTAAGTAAATTGAAATAAATTCTATGGATTCTATAAATCTATGGATTTCACATGACTGGGCAGGGGCACAGCCATGGGTGAGCCTGGGAGGGCACAGGCCCACACACTTGGGAACCGGCCCACCCACTGGGGAGCCAGCCCAGCCAATCAGAATGAGTTTTTCCCCACAAAAGGGCTTTCTCCTCAGGTTCATCAGCTGTTCAGGTGGCTGGTCTCTAACGATCCCGCAGGTAAAGATGCAAGATGTGAAGGTCCTGAGCTGGTGTGGGTACATGTGGTCTGCGGTTGTGAGGCCTGTTGGACGTACTGCCAAATTCTCTAATACAACATTGGAGGCAGCTTATGGTAGAGAAATTAATTCTCTGGCAACACCTCTGGTGGACATTTGTGCAGTCAGTATGCCAATTGCACTCTCCCTCTAAACTTGAGAGATCTGTGACATTGTGTTGTGTGACAAAACTGTACATTTTAGAGTGGCCTTTTATTGTCCCCAGTACAAGGTGCACCTGTGTAATGATCATGCTGTTTAATCAGATTCTTAATATGCCACACCTGTAACTTCTTTGGTTACTACATGATTCCACATATGTTATTTCATAGTTTTGATGTCTTCACTATTATTGTACAATGTAGAAAATAGTAAAATAAAGAACAACTCTGGAATGAGTAGGCGTGCCCAAACTTTTGACTGGTACTGTATGTGTCAAGTAAAATAAAAATGCATTTTGACAAAATATATTGGAGCGGCAGCCACTTGTTAGAAGACTTGGAGGCGTGGCTTGTTGGGGGCGTGGCTTTGTCTCTAACTCTTTGCCAGATTGTCATGCCATTTAATGTGTTATCTTCTATTCTGTAATTAAAGGTTAAGTGTGTACACTGCCAGTTCTGCAGTCTTAATGAGACTGATATAAGTACATGTGAGACCAAGTACATGTGATGCCTACTAAAATGTAACAATTAAGTACTGTAATTTCATTACAATTTTATTTATATTTGCCATAGGTTTTTCTTATAAATACGTTTAATTGCATGTTGGAATATATTTTACAAAACATTTCCAAGTACATTTAAACATATATTTACCAAATATTTTGATAGGTACATGTGAAAATATATGATAAAATACTCTTTAATGCATTTTTTTTTTACATGCATTAAATACACTTTACAATGCTTTTAACGTATATTGTGATATACATTGTAAATACATTCCATAATACATTTTGGAATGTATTTAAATGTATTAATACATTTAAAATAAAATACATATTTGGCCAATTTATCTGTTTTTTTGTTATTTTTATGGGCAGTGTATTTACACTTCGGTTGGAGTCATTAAAACTAGTTTTTCAAACACTCCACAAATTTCTTGTTAACAAATCATAGATTGGCAAGTCGGTTAGGACATCTACTTTGTGCATGACACAAGTAATTTTTCCAACAATTGTTTACAGACAAATTATTTCAGTTTTATTTCATTATTATTTCAATTATTTCAATTTTATTCACTGTATCACAATTCCAGTGGGTCAGAAGTTTACATATACTAAGTTGATTGTGCCTTTAAACGGCTTGGAAAATTCCAGAAAATGATGTCATGGCTTTAGAAGCTTCTGAATAGCTAATTGACAGTTGAGTCAATTGGAGGTGGACCTGTGGATGTATTTCAAGACCTACTTTCAAACTCAGTACCTCTTTGCTTGACAAAAGAATTGTAGACCTCAACAACTCTGGTTCATCCTTGGTAGCAATTTCCAAATGCCTGAAGGTACCACGTTCATCTGTACAAACAATAGTACACAAGTATAAACACCATGTGACCACACAGCTGTCATACCGCTCAGGAAGAAGACGCGCTCCGTCTCCTAGAGATGAACGTACTTTGGTGCGAAAAGTGCAAATCAATCCCAAAACAACAGCATAGGACCTTGTGAAGATGCTGGAGGAAACCGGTACAAAAGTATCTATATCCACAGTAAAATGAGTCCTGTATTGACATAACCTGACAGGCCACTCAGCAAGGAAGAAGCCACTGCTCCAAGACCGCCATAAAAAAGTCAGACTACGGTTTGCAACTCCACATGGGGACAAAGATCGCACTTTTTGTCAAAGGAAATGTCCTCTGATCTGATGAAACAAAAATAGAACTGTTTGACCATAATGACAATGTTATGCTTGGAGGAAAATGGGGGAGGCTTGTAAGCCGAAGAACACCATCCAGTCCGTGAAGCACGAGGCTGGCAGCATCATGTTGTGGGGCTGCTTTGCTGCAGGAGGGACTGGTGCACTTCACAAAATAGATGGCATCATGGAGGGAGGAAAATTATGTGGATATATTGAAGCAACATCTCAAGACATCGGGTCTTCCCTTTGGACAATGACCCCGAGCATACTTCCAAAGTTGTGGCAAAATGGCTTACGGACAACAAAGTCAAGTTATTAGAGTGGCCATTACAAAGCCCTGACCTCAATCCTATAGAGCATTTGTGGGCAGAACTGAAAATGCGTATGTGAGCAAGGAGGCATACAAACCTGACTCAGTTACACCAGCTCTGTCAGGAGGAATGGGGCAAAATTCACCCAACTCAATGTGGAAGGCTACCCGAAACGTTTGACCTAAGTTAAACAATTTAAAGGCAATGCTACCAAATACTAATCGAGTGTATGTAAACTTCTGACCCACTGGGAATGTGATGAAAGAAATAAAAGCTGAAATAAATAATTATCTCTATTATTATTCTAACATCTCACATGATTAAAATAAAGTGGTGAGAAGATTGAGGACGTTGAGGATGTTGAGTCATGACCAACTGTTCCAGTTAGGGTCTGATTCATAGTAGTGTCAGCTGTAAAACCTGTAGAGGTCTGTGTGGTGGTGCTCCCATTGGATGCTTGTGGTGGCTGAGAGTATTGGGATGGCTCAGTTGTAGGTGATGAAGGGGATGATTCCATTGGGACTCTAAGACAGGGAATTTTTACTAGGATTAAATGTCAGGAATTGTGAAAAACTGAGTTTAAATGTATTTGGCTAAGGTGTTTGTAAACTTCCGACTTCAACTGTATTTACAATGGCCACAACCCACAATTCTGTCACAGTAAACCGTGCCTTATGCCTTCGGAACCTGGGAATGCCTGTATTCTCCCACACAGAATGTATGGTGCTTAACATACAGTAACTGAGCTGAGTATCATTGTAGTGAATTTCCAGTAATGTCAGCAGGTGTGGATTTGGGTATCACTGCTTCACCCGGCCTTACCCTAGCCTTAACAATATCCTTGGACTTAACCCTATCCCTAACTTTAACCCTTACCTGACCCATTCTACCTTCTTGTTTATCACAGACCCCATTGTCCCTCTCAAAAAAATCCCTTTCAACACCCCATGTCCCTGTACCTTACCGCTCAATTACATCCAAACTTTGAATTCTGAACTCTGAACTCTGCTCCCATAGCATATCCATTCAATTAGGTTTTATGGTCCTTCACCATGACAAAAGAAAAACGATATAATCCAATCCATTATTTGGTCACAACAATACTTTTTAAAGGAAGGGTTATCATTTTTGTAATGTTTCAACATCATTTTTTTGTCTCCTTACATTGATTTGTGGTACAAATGTCAAATATTTGAAAGGGTCCAAAAAGTGTCCGGTTTGAGTGGTAAAGTGAAAGCAGCTGACTGTAGATGAAAGTCAAGGAGAGAAGTCGGGGGAGCTTTATCTGTGACAGTCGGACACTAATGTGGTTTTAAAACAGCAAGGCTCAGTGCAACATGGCAGTATTGCCATTGTTTAGAAATGTTTTTTTTTTTTAAATTTTAAATCTTGTCGAAAATAAACAAGTCTCCAACTAACCTAGCCGACGCGCGATCCAAGGACTTAGAGAGGTTTGTGTTAGCTAGACTCGTCTTCAACCTCCATATCACACACTCACAAACTTAAAACATATGTGTGCACATTGTACACTCAATTGTTGAGAGGGAATGCCTCAAATATCACATTAATTTGTACATATCCACTGTATACATGAATTTTTGCAAAGTTGTTTCAGTCACGTCATGTTTGCGTGGGTCAAACAAAAACATCCTAATCATTGATTCACAAAAGAGCCTCCTATAATACAGGTGATGGCTGCAGCATGAAGTCGGTGACCATCGACTTCACAAAAGTGATCCACTCGAACGCACCCATTTAATTGACCTTAACCAGACCCGGCCAACAAGGAGTCGGCTCCAAGTGATTTTATTTTTCGGAAATCCCTTCTAAAGTATTCTCACGCATAATAGAGAGATATTATTGTATACCATCACAAATATCTGACTGAAACATAATTATTTCTAACCTTGCTTACTGTTTGGGCTCAGTCTACAAATGATTTGAAAACTATGTTCCCGTCCCCCTGACCAACCGCTCAGGAAACAAATTGGCCTGCAGCTGCATCTAGTTGATGATCCCTGCCCTATTGGCTACATGTGATAAAGTCCAATATGTTTTTGTGTGCTTGTGTGGGATTCTGCTTTAACAGGTTTGCTCTAGCAGTAGCCACTTGTTTTCCATCATCAGCAGGGCGGGATCTCCATATCTGTTGGTAATGGTCCATAGCAGCTGCAGGCCAGAGCTCCTGGCCAACAGAGAGAGAGAGGCCTGTTGCAGTATAGTTTACTGTGGATCTGTTGCAGCATGGCAACAGCCTGAATTATAGTCCTGCAGGTGCACTGGGTCAGATTGGTTGAGCTGGAGTGGAGTACCACTGCAACTGTCACGTCCTGACCTTAGTTGCTTTTTTATGTCTCTGTTTTAGTTTGGTCAGGGCGTGAGTTGGGGTGGGCATTCTATGGTTTTGTATTCTAGGTTTTGTATTTCTGTGTTTGGCCTGGTATGGTTCCCAATCAGAGGCAGCTGTCGATCGTTGTCTCTGATTGAGAACCATACTTAGGCAGCCTGTTTTCCCACCATGGGTTGTGGGTAGTTGTTTTCTGTGTCTGTGTTATACCATACTCAACTGTTTCGGTTTTCCTTTATTTCTCTTGGTCTTTTGTATTCTGTGTTCAGTTTAATAAATACATTATGGACACTTACGACGCTGCGCATTGGTCCGATATTTCATACTCCTCCTCAGAGGAAGAAGAACATCATTACACACACACACACACACTGTGTTGGGTGCTTGCTGTGGAGTGGGAGGCAACTTTGGCTGAGTAGGTCACATACCACACAGCTCCAATTACATGAGCAGATATCTCAGCCAGGGAAGGATACCAGAGACAGAGAGAAGTGAGGAGGAGAAGGAGAGACAGAAAGAGTGGAAGGGGTGGTGCTGTACTTCTCTCCTTCACTGGGCTTAAAGCAAAGCAAACCTCAAAGTCAAACCGTTTTTTTCAATCACAGAGTTACTAATATATATCTCAGTTTAAAGATCAGACATTGTAGCTTATTTCCTCATGTTGAAATGGTGTGTTCCAGCTCGAATAACTGATTGTTGACTGATGCTGTGATGTGATTGGCTGGGACCTGCGTAATCAGGCAACAGATCTTTGTTAGTGTTTAGAGTTGCACTGTTGTTGATTGCTCTCTCTCTCTTCTATTTATTTATCTTCAATGTATTTCTCTCCTATTTATTTCTCTACTCTGTCACACCCCTCTCCCTCTGTGCTGCAGGACATTGAGGTGTTAGTCATCATCCTCAGTATGACAGGGAAGTTTGCCATTGCCATAGCCTTTGGTCTCATCTACCTCTACACCTGTGAGCTCTACCCAACTATCATCAGGTACAGTACAAACTGTCAGCTTTATGTATCCCACATGCTTCATGTATCCTAACAGATGCTATCAATTATAGAACTTGGTGTGTGTGTGTGTGTGTGTTCTCAGGTCCCTGGCGGTGGGCAGTGGCAGTATGATGTGTCGTGTGGGCAGCATCGTGGCTCCTTTCTGTGTCTACCTAGCTGACATCTGGCAATACCTACCACAGGTAAATGACAGACAGACAGACAGACAGACAGACAGACAGACAGACAGACAGACAGACAGACAGACAGACAGACAGACAGACAGACAGACAGACACTGTAGATAGAGCATGTATTGTGATTATGATGACACATTTTAGTTCTTCAACAAACACTTTCCTTTTCTCCTCTCTTTGCTTTCCTTTCCTCTCCCATAGCTGATTGTGGGGATCCTGGCGTTTATAATAGGTGTTCTGACCCTGTTGTTACCAGAGACCCTGGGTGAGCCCTTGACCAGCACCATGGAGGAGGCTGAGGCTCTAGGCAGGAAGAGTAGCCCTGATCAGGGAAAGAAAGACCCTGAGGAGGGGGTGGAGATGAACTAGATCCAGAGCAACTAGTTGGACGGCAAGCCCTGAGGGATACACCTCAACACCAACCAGAGAGAAGGAGGTGGCCATGGATAGAGAGGGGGTAGGAAGTGGAGGAGAGTGAGAAGGAGAGAGACTACTGGAAGCGATGCCAAGAAACCAACAAAACAAACAACCGCAAAAACAAACAACATCGAATTTGGAGCCTTAATAGAACTTTTTGTAATAAAGTGTTTTTTTTCTTCATTTGTTCGGCAAAGTGGCCAATTTCAGAGCTGGTATGCTCTGGTTGAGCCAACCAACCGCAGCCAACCTCTGAGTTCCTTGGCTGCAGCTGTTCAGACAGAAACAGAGGGAAGCGAAGTGAAGGCCCTTTATTCACCACATCTCAGCCTCCTGATGAGAGCCACATGAAACTGAGCCTCATGTTTCGACATTCACGTCACGTGTGCCTTCCAATCACAGCCACTAATGAATGTGTGTGCGGGAGATTGAGAGTGAGAAAGAAAGAGTGTGCAGGTTCTATGAAAGAAGTGTGTGTGCATGCATGTGTGCGTGCATGCCCGTGTGTGTGCGTGTGAAATTTGACGTTTCACTGACTGAGACTGTGATTTAGTTACCTCTATTCAGCCCGATGATCATCTAGTGCAGCTGATTTTGGCTATGTGTTACTAACAATGCTATTGTTATGTCATTTAAAGTGTACTTTGTTTATCTGAAGTCCACATTAAACTCATGTCTCACACACACACACACACACACACACACACACACACACACACACACACACACACACACACACACACACACACACACACACACACACACACACACACACACACACACACACAGAAAAATGCATAGTGTTTGTGTTTTCTATAAGTACTTTATACTGAATCTATCTCAGGGCATCCACCATAAGATCTCACTGTGATAATATACAGTGTATTTGGAAACTAGACTCCTTCTCCTTTTCCACATTTTGTGACGTTACAGCCTTATTCTAAAATGGATTAAATAAAAATCCTTATCAATCTACACACAATACTCCATAATGACAAAGCAAAACAGGTTTTCAGATTTGTTTTTGCAAAAAAAAGGAACCTTATAGGAAAAGGAACCTTAAGTATTCAGACCCTTCATTATGAGACTCGAAATTGAGCTCAGGTGCATCCTGTTTCCATTGATCATTCTTGAGATGTTTCTACAGCTTGATTGGAGTCCACCTGTGGTAAATTCAATTGATTGGACATGATTTGGAAAGGCACACACCTGTATATATATGGTCCCACAGCCATGAGGTCAAAGGAATTGTCCGTAGAGCTCCAAGACAGGATTGTGTTGAGGCACAGATCTGGGGAAGGGTACCAAAAAATGTCTGCATCATTGAAGGTTCTCAAGAACACAGTGGCCTCTTTCATTCTTAAATGGAAGAAGTTTGGAACTACCAAGACTCTTCCTAGAGCTGGCCACCCGGCCAAACTGAGCAATCAGGAGGTGGTCAGGGAGGGAGGTGACCAAGAACCCAATGGTCAATCTGACAGAGCTCCAGACTTACTCTGTGGAGATGTGAGAACCTTCCAGAAGTACAACCATCTCTGCAGTACTCCACCAATCAGGCCTTTATGGTAGAGTGGCCAGACGCAAGCCACTCCTCAGTAAAAGGCACATGACAGCCTGCTTGGAGTTTGCAAAAATACACATAAAGGACTCACAGACTATGAGAAACAGGATTCTCTGGTTTGATGAAACCAAGATTGAACTCTTTGGCCTGAATGCTAACCGTCACGTTCTGGAGGAAACCTGGCACCATCCATACGGTGAAACATGGTGGTGGCAGCATCATGCTGTGGGGCTGTTTTCAGCTGCAGGGACTGGGAGTCTAGTCAGGATGAGTCAAAGATTAACAGAGCAAATTACAGAGACATCCTTGATGAAACATCCTGCTCCAGAGTGCTCACTACCTCAGACTGGGGTGAAAGTTCACCTTCCAACAGGACAACCTGATTGAACATCTCTGGAGAGACCTGAGAGTAGCTGACGCTCACCATCCAACCTGACAGAGCTTGAGAGTATCTGCAGAGAAGAATGCAAGAAACTCCCCAAATACAGGTGTCCCAAGCTTGTAGCTTCATTCCCAAAAAGACTTGATGCTGTAATTGCTGCCAACAGTGCTTCAACAAAGTACTGTGTAGAGGGTCTGAATACTTATGTAAATGTGAAATTGCAGTTTTTATTCGTAATACATTTGCAAATATTTCTAAAAAACTGCTTCTGCTTTGTCATTATGGGGTATTGTGTGTAGATAAGGGAAAATGTCAATTTAATCCATTTTTAGAATAAGGCTGTAATGTAACAAAATGTGTAAATAGTCAAGGGGTCTGAGTACTTCCCAAATGCACTGTAGCTGTAGTTTTTTCTCTCTAGATCTCTGTGATGTTTAAAAAAAATCCATGTCATTTACGATGCCTTTGAGAATACCCTTCACTTACTCTGTGTATGCCAACTAGCTCTCACAGTCTCACATCAGAATTAGACTTTCATCCATGTTCCTCAAATGTCAAATTTTGAAGTTGTTCCAAACTTTAAATTTCTAAGTGCTAAAGGTTAGGTTTAGTCATTAACTCCACATTTTTAAGGTTAGGGTTAAGTTTAGGCATTAACTCAGAAATCTTAAGGTTAGGTATTAACTCCTAATGGTTAAGGTAAGCGTTAAGGTTTGGGTTAGGCTTAAAACAAAAATCTCAAGAACGACTTTCTATTGCTAGATTCAAACACGCAACCTTATGCACCAGAGGCAGATGTGTACTCCCAGCCACCATCTCCATCTGAAACCAACTTGAAGGTAACAGCGCTCACTGTTGCCCCTAGTGGACGATGTCCATGTCATCGCCCGATGTCCCGACGTGTGCACATGCGCGCTTGCGCCTGTGTTTGTTTTTGCGTGTTCTGATGCGATGGACTACCTTAAAGAAGTGAGTGTGTGTGGGTGTGCATGAATATAAATGAAGTAAGCTACATTCTAGTCTCCCATCCAGAAATGGATCAAGTAGACTTCTTTCTCTGTGTTGGGAGCATAGTTGCTGGATGAAAAGATAGAAGAAAGACATTGCTGTAATTAAAAAAAGAAAGAATGGGTTTCGTTCATGCTTAGAAAAGTTCTGGTTACTCTTTAAACCATGATGTTTCTGACCAAAGATGTGACGATGAACACGATGAACACTATGATCTGCTTTGAAATCATTCTAAAACATAGCCTAGTTCTTAGAGCGTTGGTAGCCTAGTTCTTAGAGCGTTGGGCCAGTCAGGCAATATACTATGTAAACGAACACACACAGCTCTGATATTTGGTTTCATGACATTGGAAATCTATAAAACATCCTCATCAAAAAAAGCAACTGATGCAATTGTCATCTGTTTTTTGTTTGTTTTAACAGTCTAACAATCATTGAATTGATTGTTAATGTGTATTTTTGTACTGATAGGTTTCATGTTATTCAATTTTTTCATTTGAAGGGAAATTAAAAGGAGATGTCTAACAAATATTGTGGCCTTTCTCCTGGTTCATTCAGGTAGCTAGGGTTCTAGAGTTCTTAATGTCCTTGGGGTAGCAGGTAGCCTAGTTCTTAGAGCGTTGGGCCAGTAACAGAAAGGTTGTTGGGTCAATACCCTGAGTTGACAAGGTAAAAATCTGTCATTCTGCCCCTGAACAAGGCAGTTAACCCACTGTTCCCTGGTAGACTGTCATTGTAAATAAGAATTTGTTCTTAACTGACTTGCCTAGTTAAATCAAATGTGTTCATAAAGCCTTTATACTGTATTCTATGTAATCTCACAGCTCCAAAAGAGAAAGCTTCTCCTCCCCAGCAAAAAAACATTTCTCAAACGTAGACACTCACATTTGCAACTGTTGGACTAATGATTACACCCTACATCAGCTAGATGCAGGCAAGCAGTGTTGAATGTGTCACTGTCTGTCACCTTGATTACGCTAATTTATCTCGGCCTGTGCACCTACATTCACACTTTCATTCGTAGGCTAGGTTGTAGCAACCTCATGAAAGGTATAGGGAAAATGTGAGTATCATGTAGTAGTCTAACCCCATCGATGTTACATTGAGCTGGGTGAATGAAATATGAAAGGTGGTCATCCAATATGCTGTAATAGAAATGAGGCCATACTCATTTAAAAATTCGACATCGAGCGCCACTGGTGTGAGCCAGCTCATGCCTTTAATTTTTTATTATGTGTGTGGAGGACAGAGTGTGTATACAGAGTTGCTGTGTGTGTGGAGTGAGCCCAGGGCCAGTCCATCGACACACACAGCTTTCCATTCGCTGCTGGAGAGGGGAGGAGGAGGGGGTCTTCACTGCCAGCTCCATCTTCTACACCACAGCCACAAACACACTACCTCAAACACAGTAGTCATCTGTCATCTGTGTTCATCTGGTTTGCTCAAGTATTAGCATCCGGAGTATCTGTGGTGTATGTGTCTCTACCAGACACACTGACTGATACAGACTTCACTTGTACACACACATTTTATGCTATCAGTGGTAGGCTTTGTAGTGGTGACCTATACAGAGCCTGGTCACCATTAGACCCTATGCAGAGAGGCTTGTGACAGAGCAAAGGGTAATGAAAAGAGGGTGGGAGAGAAAGAGAAGGAAACCAGCGCTTGCAGGCCAAGGACTCTGAGAAAGAGAAATGAGCTGGTGCATGGGCCCTGGTGGAAGAAAGTGAGAGGGAGAGGAGTGTGTGTGTGAGGAGCAGCTCACACTCCTCTCGCTTTCTTCCACCAGCTCATTTCTCTATGTAACAGAAATAGCAGCAACATAAATACCTAAGTCAGGCTCATTTGATCTACGGCATACTGACCTTATGGGTATCCTACGAAGCAGGTTTGAGGAGTTAGCAAAGTCACTTTGGTCTACTCGGGATAACCGGTCATACAAAAGCTCACCTTTTAGCCTGGTAAATTTCTATGGCAAAGAATCAGAATGAACCTGCTCAGGGGCAGGCTAACTCCACTTACCCTGAATTAAATGACTGAGCAACGAGTTGAGGACCAATGAAATCAGATTCCCTCCCTCTTGCAAAGATTGCATCATCATCCCCTCGATTTGAGGAAGATGACTGATTAAATATTTGGTTAATCAAACACTTTTTTGTTGTTGTTGAAAAAAACAGTAATGTTAAAATATATCACATTACACTTACAGAATGCATTTTAAACTTCAAGCAATGTAAAACCTTTCTATGATCAATAGGAATGGGAAAACAGGTATTTGTGCATTGATAAGTACACCAAAGTGGCATTAACATGTAAAGACAGCACTTCTAAAATCCTATTTCACAACATAGCCTGTTGAATATGCAAGATAACTATTATTTCAATTTGATTTTGGCACAAAATCATAGATTGATGTTTCAGGATTGTCTCAATGAAGAGTTCGGCGTTCGACTAGCCATGTGTGACATGCACGTGCAGTTATACGCCTGCTAGAGTTAGTGGCAGGTGGACGAGCAATATCCACCATCATAGTACAGATGAAGCCGTATAGGAATGTGAAGCTAATTGAAGCTGACTAGCTTTAGAAAACCCTAAGTAGATCAAGCTCGCTTCGTAGGATACCCCTCTTAGACCAGCATACTGACACAAGCAAGCACAGACGCACCCACACACACCCATGAACAAACGCAGGCACGCACAAACCCATGGTGACATGTACACATATCCCAGTAACAGGAATAGTTTGGTACCATTATGCAGTGTCTGACAGGCAGTGTGGATGTGCAGAGAGCCTCATTAAGTCATTATTCCAAGAAAACTAGAACAAACTAGGATACCTGTCAATTACATTGGTATTTTAGGTAGTGGCACTGGCACTGATCCCAAAACAATCTCATGTCCTTGACCTCCATGATCCCGCTTAATGTGACCACTGTTCTGTGGAAATAAAGGGCCCATAAACAAGAAGGCGACACACATTAAAACCCATATTCACTATATTTTTCATATGGACATTGTTTGTGGAGTTTTGATATAGTGGATTAGCTACTTCATATTAATTTTCCATATAGACAATGTCTTCAGAGTTCACCAGAGGTGACCTAGAGTTGAAGTCTTGGTTGACCTGTCAGTCAAGCTGAACTGGAGATGCCGCCATCTGCTGGTCAATGTGGGAGCTACAATCAAATACATAGAAGCGAGCTGTTTCTCTGTGGGCCAACTCCCTAAATGGCTCAACAGCTGTAGACAGTCTGTAGACCCCAACAACCCCTACACATTCCCTCTGATCTCCTGGTTTTCTTCTCAACACACAAATTCCTTCATCCCTTCAACCCCCCACAAACCCTCTATCCATGTCTCTAATTTTCCCCTGAAGTCGGGATCAGCATTGGCTAATCTTACTTCTGTGATTGTAATGCAAACGCCCCCTCATCACACCATGTCCAGCCAATCTCATCCACTGTCCATATTAGCGGTTCTCAGGGCACCCAAGAGATTCACAGGGACGTCTGATGGAGGACTAAGCTTCCGACTCCAAAATAGCAACAATGGCAGTTATCAGTTAATGTCAATGGAAACTGGCAGTGTTCTGACGTAAACTTTTCTTTCCAGATTTGATCACTACTCAATGGTTGAGTCATCTTTTTCTGTGGTAAACAACCAGCTGTTGGGGTCTTGGTCGTCCTTCTTCAGGGTCTCTGGGGTGTTGAAGACTGGGCCTTTACTCTCAGGAAGGGGGGCTGGTGGGCAGGGGGTCGGGAAACCGACTTGAGGCCAATTTTCTTCTTAATCAAGGGGAACTGGAACAGCACTTACACCAGAATAACCTAGTACTTCTGGTTGATCATGTTGTTAGCACATAACAGAGGCTGCATTTCTTTCATGGATCCAGAGATAGGTGGGTAAATGTACATTAAATGTATCCTCTCGAATTGGAAAACAATAGGCTAGCACTCCTTTGTATAATTAAGAATGAGAGGGAAAGCACAGACAACTGCAATTGTTAGGTTTTTATTTTGAAAACTCTCTGAGGATATTGAAATTCATGGATTCCATTCATTGTAAAACAGTTTCGCCATTTCTTTAAGCTGATCATATTTTATTTTGGACCTTTGACTCATCTTTATATAGTATGAATAACTAGATAGTTGTAAGAATCCTAAAAGTACAAATTATTTCAACTTTGTAAGAAACCTTTTTTTTCCTGAGAATCTTATCTGGAATGCAAATGAATACATAATAATAATAATAATAATAATAATAAATTAAACTGTCAATAACAAAATCCACACGGAAGACAATGACAATGACTACATAGGCCTTACCACAATCTGTATATTAGATTGGCATGTTGTACGACATACTGTAGGTACTAATGCTAGGTAATCGCTTGTTGTTGTGGCCATTTATTCTCTGGATGTTGAGTCACCTAAAATGACCAAAGTGTAACACCATGGCTGCACTATGAAATACTGTAGAACTGAGAGTCAGGAGAGAGTTTGGAAACAGAGAAAACAAAGTAGACATCTGAAGTTGAACAACATCAAAATAAGATTAAGTGCAGTGAGTTAAGACTTAACAAATGGTAATATCATTTGGTGAGTTCAGGTAAAGCTTTGGATTAAAATGTTTCATCCTTCAGCTCTATCTTTTTAATAAAATATTTTTCTTTGAGTGTTTATTGTTGTTGTAGGATGTCAAACATTAATGCTCTGTCTTATGAAAACATCGACAATTGAGGACAAACATACATTTTCACCAATGAACATAATATTTCCTCAATATTTCCCTAGTTATGTCCCAAAATATTCAACCCATCTTCATATATTGTCAGTTGGATAAATGTCTAATCCAATCATAGGCACACGTTTGGAATTCTCTGAATTCATAGTTGGGTGCTCTTCTTGCCATTTGACCGTCTTATATCATTTCAACGTCTGTTAAGCAAAGTAAACTGATTCTGTTATCCATAGACACTGTCACATTTGAGCTAAACCAAGTCAAATCAAACCTTAAAACAACCAAAGTTACATTTTTAAAGATTCCATTAATCTTCAATCTTCAATCCGTCAATCTTTAAATATGGCAGTTAGTCCATCCATCCATCCGCCCACTCCCAAGGTCCTCAGCCATAAGCAGAGAGTCCGAGCCAAACGGAAAATGGAGCCCGTAAAAACACGGGCATCAGGATCCACACACCCCCAACCAATCGTCCTCCTGGGAATGCTGACAGACAGGGCGTATTCCCCGCCCCCTTCTCATGCCACCTCCAGCCAACCAGCTGCTGGTAAATTCTTCAGTCGCCACGGGACCTGTCAGGGCTGGACGAACCAGCTGTTGGCGTCCTCGAGGTCGGTCTCCAACTCCTCATCTTCGTCAAGGGGCTCTGGGGTTCGGACGGCCAGCTCTCTTAGGAAGGAGGCCTGGTGGGCAGTGGGTCGGGAGACCGACTTGAGGCCAATCTTCTTCTTCATCAGGTGGAACTGCTCTCGGATGAAGTTGTAGAAGTCGTACTCGTAGCGCATACGGTGGTATAACACCTGAAGAGCTTCCAGAGTGGGCGTGTGTTTACGCACCGTGCCAGTCATGTTCCCCATCTTCATGTAGTCTGCAGGAAGGGGAGGAGACAAAGAAACACACCAGGAAGTTACTGATGTATGGTTCAAATGTGAAGAGGAGACATATTGTCAGCCATCAAAGTGAAGATTTTTTTTGTGTGGCTAGATCAGCTTTAATATTGTGTATAGATTGTAGCTTCTATCAATGTAATTGTCTGCATCACTCCCAATCCTCCATGTATTTTTTGGGTAAAAATATATTTATATGCTGGGTAGTTCGAGCCCAGAATGCTGATTGGCTGACAGCTGTGTTATATCCGAGTGGTGCAGCGGTCTAAGGCACTGCATCTCAGTGCAAGAGGTGTCACTACAGTCCGTGGTTTGAATCCAGGCTGTATCACATCCAGCCATGATTGGGAGTCCCATAGGGAGGCACACAATTGGCCCTGCACCGTTCCTATTTTGTTGCCCTACAACCTGGAACAAAATTAAACAGTTTGGGGGTTTGTATCATTTGATTTGCAGAACACCACTTTGAAGATGCAAAATATTTTTTATTATGAAACAAACAAGAAATAAGACAAATAAAATTTTGGGGGTTTGTATCTGAAAACTTGAGCATGCATAACTACCCCCTTGGAGCCAAAAAAAAAGTCAATACTTTGTAGAGACACCTTTTGCAGCAATTACAGCTACAAGTCTCTTGAGGTATGTCTATATAAGCTTGGCACCCTCTAGCCACTGGGATTTTTGCCCATTTACAATGCAAAACTGCTCCAGCTTCTTCAAGTTGGATGGGTTCCGCTGG
This sequence comes from Oncorhynchus tshawytscha, assembly GCF_018296145.1. Lineage (NCBI taxonomy): Eukaryota > Metazoa > Chordata > Actinopteri > Salmoniformes > Salmonidae > Oncorhynchus > Oncorhynchus tshawytscha. The sequence goes on along the minus strand of NC_056433.1, from coordinate 39,977,472 downwards.
TGTACAGCAATCTTTAAGTTATACCACAGATTCTCAATTGAGGTCTGGGCTTTGAATAGGCCATTCCAAGACATTTAAATGTTTCCCCTTAAACCACTCAAGTGTTGCTTTAGCAGTATGCTTGGGGTCATTGTCCTGCTGGAAGGTGAACCTCCGTCCCAGTCTCAAATCTCTTGAAGACAAATACAATTGGAAAAACACCAAGGGGGATAAATAGTTCTGCAAGGCACTGTGTGTGTATATTATATGTTAGACACACACATCTTTTAAAAATATATATTTAATTGTATTATTTCCTGCAAACCCTACCACCCCTTTTGTGGATTTAAAAGAAAACATGAATCATCAGCATACAATGACACCTTTGTTTTTAAGCCCTGGATTTCTAATCCCTTAATATTATTGTTGGAATTGATTTTAACAGCTAACATTTCAATGGAAATAATAAATAGATGTGCCGATAGTGTACAACCTTGTTTTACTCCTATTGACAGTTGAAAACTTTCTGAGGTGTTGCCATTATTTACTATTTTACACCTAGGGTTACTATACATAACTTTAACCCATAATAAGCGATTCACCAAAATTGAAATATTCCAGGGATTTATATATAAACTCCAGTCGTACCAGGCCTGGCTTCCCAGATATTTCATAGTGTTCTGTTTTTTCAGTCTTATATTGCCAACAATGTATCATCCATGTAAAAAACCTGTCTGATTAGGATTAATAATATCCGACAAAACCTTTAAAATTCTATGTGCTAAGCATTTTGCTTAGAATTTTTCCATCACAACACAAGTGTAAGAGGCCCACAATTTTTTTAATTGACTGGATCTTTATATTTACCACTTGGATCCTGTTTCAGTAATAATGATATCAGACCTTGTTGAGTGTCCGATAATCTACCATTTATATAAGAGTGGCACAAACATACTATTAACGGTCCACTGAGTATATCAAAAAAGGTTTGGTACACCTCCACTGGTATACCATCCAGCCCTGGAGTTTTCCTGGACTTAAAGGCTTTAATTATATCAAGAAGTTCCTCCTTTGTAATCTTTCTGTACAGCTGTTAATTTTACGTTATCAATAGGGAAAAAATCCATACAAATAGCTTCGCTTAGTGGAGATGGAGGAGAGTGAAACAAAAATATATGCTTAAAGTACTATACTTCCTCTTTCAAAATATCATTTGGTGAATCATGGGTAACCATCATTTGTAAAAAGTTTCAGTAAATTTGTTTTGGTAGCATTTCTATGTTGAAGATAAAAAACACAATTTGGTGCATTTTTCCCCATATAACATCCAGTTTGGTTTATTTTTATAATATATTACGCTATATCTTTCTTGAATAAGTTCCTCCATTCCTTTTGGTTTTTGTTTTAACTTATTCTGAGCCTCTATGGTACAGTTGTTATTGCTATCTAACTGTACAATTATTCCTTTGTTAATATGGACTCGACCTAAAATGCTTTTGTTTTAGAGATGAGTACTGAATTGCATGGCCTCTAAAGGCACATTTAAAAGTGTCCCATACAATAAGGGGATCTATGTTATGTCAGGAAATAGTCCGTTATAAATTCTTCTTTCCTAGTAAAACAAGTTATTATCCAATTGGCTTTGATAAAATTTCCAATATCCTCAGCCACGTGGAAATTCTGTAAGAGTAGTATATGCGCGAATTATGTCATGGTCTGACCGCATTCTGTCCCCTATCAAAATGTTTTAATCTTTTGGTGCCAGAGAGAATGACATAATCATGACGACTAGCTTGATTGAGCCTCCACCATGTATATCTCACAAGGTCAGGATATTTCAAGGCCTACCTTCAAACTCAGTGCCTCTTTTGCTTGACATCATGGGAAAATCAAAAGAAATCTACCAAGACCTCAGAATGTTTTGTGTGTACCTCCACAAGTCTGGTCGATCCTTGGGAGCAATTTCCAAACGCCTGAAGGTACCACGTTCATCTGTACAAACAATAGTACGCAAGTATAAACACCACCTGAACACGCAGCCGTCATACCGCTCAGGAAGCAGACGCGTTCTGTCTCCTAGAGATGAACGTACCTTGATGCAAAAAGTGCAAATCAATCCCAGAACAACAGCAAAGGACTTTGTGAAGATGCTGGGGGAAACACGTACAAAATTATCTATATATCCACAGTAAAATGAGTCCTATATCAACATAACCTGAAAGGCCGCTCAGAGAGCAAGAAGCCACTGCTACAAAACCGCCATAAAAAAGCCACACTACGGTTTGCAACTGCACATGGGGACAAAGATTGTACTTTTTGGAGAAATGTCCTCTGGTCTGATGAAACAAAAATAGAACTGTTTGGCCATAATGACCATCGTTATGTTTGGAGGGAAAATGGGGAGGCTTGCAAGCCGAAGAACACCGTCCCAACCGTGATGCACGGGGGTGGCAGCATCATGTTGTGGGGGTGCTTTGCTGCAGGAGGGACTGGTGCACTTCATAAAATAGATGGCATCATGAGGTAGGACAATTATGTGGATATATTGAAGCAACATCTCAAGACATCAGTCAGGAAGTTGAAGCTTGGTAGCAAATGGATCTTCCAAATGGACAATGACCCAAAGCATACTTCCAAAGTTGTGGCAAAATGGCTTAAGGACAACAAAGTCAAGGTATTGGAGTGGCCATCACAAAGCCCTGACCTCAATCCTATAGAAAATTTGTGGGCAGAACTGAAAAAGCGTGTGCAAGCAACGAGGCCTACAAACTTGACTCAGTTACACCAGCTCTGTCAGGAGGAATGGCCCAAAATGTACCCAATTTATTGTGGGAAGCTTGTGGAAGGCTACCCAAAACGTTTGACCCGAGTTAAACAATTTAAAGGCAATGCTACCAAACACTAATTGAGTCAATGTAAACTAATGACCCACTGGGAATGTGATGAAATATATAAAAGCTGAAATAAATCATTCTCTCTACTATTATTCTGACATATCACATTCTTAAAATAAAGTGGTGATCCTAACTGTCGTAAGACAGGGAATTTTTACTAGGATTAAATGTCAGGAATTGAAAAACCGAGTTTAAATGTATTTAGCTAAGGTGTATGTAAAGTTCCAACTTCAACTGTATCCATTAATCCATAATTTGTAGTGTGATTTCCTTTACGGTCCATAGAGAAATTTAAAACCGTATTATAATCTCCCACCACAATAATAGTCTTGTATTGCTTGTGGGGTTGATCTATTATTATATATTTTTTCAAAGAAGCGTGGATTGGCGTTATTTGGACCATATAGGTTAATGAGCCATATCTGTTTATGGTTCAATAATATGTTTAAAATCATCCATCTACATTGAGGATCTGTTTGGACAATTTGCACATTTGGATCAAAGTAACTGTTAATTAATATCATCACCCCTTTTGAATTTCTTTGCCCATGGGAGAAATACATTCAACCCCCCACTGTCCTTCTCCACACAACTTCATCTAAAATAGTTGAATGAGTGTCCTGTAAACAATATATATTATATTCCCTATCTTTTAGCCAGGTAAATACTGACCGTCTTCTCTTATTATCTGCTAAGCCATTACAATTATAACTGACTATACTTATTTCACCATTTACCATAATGAAATACCAGTTCTAAATCTATTTATCATAATATATGTTTGTATATTTTTGATTCAGTGCCCATGTAACTATACCTTGATATTTGCATCGCTACTAAGTAAATTGCTCCTCCAATTGTTCCCTACTATTCCACCCGCTAAAATCCCTCCCCATCCCAAGTTCGGTTGTCATCCCAGTGACTGGCAGTCCACCCCCGTCCCCCGAGAGACCGGGACCCATCGAGCCAAAAGCATTTCCATCTCCCTCATCTCAATTTGTATGAGATATCGCAATTCATATATATATATATAAACATTATATAAACATGATTTTTAAGTAATTAATTTGCATTTTATTGCATGACATAAGTATTTGATCACTAAGAATTCCGGCTCTCACAGACCTGTTAGTTTTTCTTTAAGAAGCCCTCCTGTTCTCCACTCATTACCTGTATTAACTGCACCTGTTTGAATTTGTTACCTGTATAAAAGACACCTGTCTACACACTCAATCAAACAGACTCCAACCTCTCCACAATGTCCAAGACCAGAGAGATGTGTAAGGACATCAGGGGTAAAATTGTAGACCTGCACAAGGCTGGGATGGGCTACAGGACAATAGGCAAGCAGTTTGGTGAGAAGGCAACAACTGTTAGCGCAATTATTAGAAAATGAATCTTGAGAGGGCGGTGCTGCTTTAGTAGGTCTCTGACCACATTCATCTTCTGATTTTGCTGCATATAGGCTACTTGCAGTAGGCCCACAAAACAAATAAGGACTTCTCCTTAGTGTATGGCTCTCTCAGGTGGGTGTCTGGGGTATAGAGTTGGGGACCGTTCCATCATGATAGGACAGTAAATAAATAAATATGAATAATTTATTTTAAAATGTATATCCCATATCTGCACAAAATTGAAAGCCCTCTCTCTCACAACCCCTGCTCACAAACACGCATGGGCTCTGGGATTTGCAACCCCTATCCTTTTTCACTCACACTTTTCCAAACACAAAAATACACACACACCCCAACTTTCATCACAACACAGTCACACATACTGCGCCTTCTATGTCCTCTGTGTTTGATCTTCTGTGTTTTATCAACCGTGTTGATTCAGTACTTTTGTGTTCCAGTTCCTTATGTTTGAAGATGTAGTATTTAGCTAATTATCCTTTCTTCTAATGCTGTCTTACTGTAGACCGTTTTTGAGGTGAGAAAATAAACTTCTGACAAACGTTGATTTTGGAGTTAACTATTATTTGAAATGTGAATCATTTAAACGCTGTGTAACGTGGTGTTTACAGGCCAGGGTGTGCTTGCGTGTGTACCTGGGCTCTTGTAAATGTTGAGTACGTCAGTAAAGTAGTGAGGTAACAGTCTCTCGAGAAGGAGCAGGACATCTTCCAGCTCCTCTAGGATCCCCACGATAAGAAAGTTTTCTAGAACGTTCTGTTTGGCCCTCTCCAGAGCCCATACTCCCGGCTCTCTGAAACACACAGAACAACAGACACAGTCAGAAGAAAATATCCAAAGGTTGACAGATACCAATGATAATTCTAATACCACTAATAATGTACTAAACATTACCAGTCTCAAAAATAAGAATACCAGCCAGGACAATGTGTGACTATTATAACATTTCTTTACTCCAAATTTGGAGCCTGATTCTATGATGCAATACAGATCTTCTTACCTGCACTGTGGGTGCTGTCCACAGAAATAAGGGATGATGTAGAAGAGTCTGGGGTTGGAACATTCTGGGTAATTCTCCAGGATGCAGACATTGATATCCTGGACAGGAGGGAGACAGAAGAGACAGCCAATCAGAAACACAATCAGAAAGTCAGACAATCATCGTCAGCTTTACTGTAATACTACATTACTCTCACTAGGGGGAACCCTTCACCAAGTATTTTTCTCTCTTAGGAACTCGTACTGCTTTTCTCCTGGTTATCATTGGTAAAGACACTCTGGCCCCAAACCACTTTCTAACAGCCTAAAAATAAGACATGCAGCTTCATATCCACAAGGTTACAATTCAGATATTAGGTAATCTGGGAGTGTAGGTTATCTCAAGAGTAAAATGTAGTTAGAGGTTGATGCTATTATTATATGTCCAGAATGATGACAGTTGGCCAACATAGTAATGCAGACCAATCAAACAGAAACGATGGCAACCTTTGGTCTCCTCAGCTAGCCACATTATGTTGGCCATGCTACTAACATCCCAATTCAATTCCACCATCCTCTCTCCCTCATGTCAAATAACCCATCGCCTCAGTGAAAAAAATAGGAGCCACTGGGGTGTAGCAGTGAGACACTAAACCACTTCTCTGTTTAACCAGTGGACTGAACGAGGGAGGCCCACTGAGACCAAATTTAAAAAAGAAAGAGAAAGATTAAAAACACATTTCTGCTACAAACACAAGAGTTAAACTCATGTCACACACACACAACACACACACACACACACACACACACACACACACACACACACACACACACACACACACACACACACACACACACACACACACACACATATATATATATATATATAAAACACTTCAAAAATGTTTCTCAGTTGAAACAGGTACCAGTCTATACAGGTTAAAGGGTGTTGATAATTTTAAAAAGCAGGAGGTCTTGTGTGTGAGTGTTCTGTTGGTTTATTTCACTGTGGCCTACATGCTGATAGGTGAGAATGTCCTCCGCTTTTTTTGGAAAACTGCAATTTGTCAAGTTAACAGCGGGAGCCTAGGCGCCTCACCACAGAGGGTAAGCTAAGCCAGAAACACCCAGAGAGAGAGAATGAGAACCAGAGGCCCAGACCTTGTGTTCTCGGGGCCCAGAACAGGCGGGGTGGATGCAGGAAGTAATGGGTTAAACACTACAACCTCTCACCCAGCTCTGGTCCTGTGTGGGGTTCTGTGGTGTTAATGATACTGGGACACCTGGTGTACAGTCAGGTCAAAACCCAAGACACAGACCTTGCAGGAAACATGACATATCAGCGTCATTAATCATTCATTAGCTTTGAGTGGACACCTGTATTCACACAGGGACAGACTGGGGCCAAGCCACGATGATGTAACATTAACGAAAGCGCTATAAAACCTAGATGTACTGGGGCTTTGAGACCAGACCAAGCTTGTTCTTGCGCTCCCCCCGCGCTTCAATTTCTCAAACTCTCTATTCCTCCCACCAAAAAAACATAATACGTTTAGTCTTAAACTCGCAAACCCCGCAGTCAACGCAATATGAGAGAAAGGGTCACCCGATGATGTCTTTGTCGATGATAGTTTTAGAGTATTTAATTTCTTCAGTAGCCCACCAGTGGGCCATAAGCCTCTCTGACTGACTGACCTGTTAACACAGGAAGCAATATTCTCAGGATTTCTATGGAACGCCATTTGGGTCTTTGCGTGTCAAAAAAAGATACATGTCAAATAACACTATTTGACGTGTCGAATAAGCTTGTTGACCAATCAGGACCTGATTATGACTGCATGTCACATATTTTAATGCGTTCATGCATTTTTTACGTAGCTATTACACATTGATTACACTATCACTCGTATTTCATATGTCACAACGATTCATCGATACGTATGCTATGATGCTGGTAAAGTTGTCTCGCGCACCTACAGTGCTGGTCATTTTAAAAAAGCCCATGGATGCAAACAATGTTCTTCCCCAAAAACATAGTAAAACAACATCATCTAGGAGTCATCTAAAATAACCACATTCCATAGTATCTATGTCGTGAAGCTAATAGCAGTGAAACTATTACTGTGTAACTCTGGTAAGGACAACATCTGAAAAATACCGCACTTGGTAGTGTGTAACGGTGCTCGACCAGTCCGCGAAAGCCAACATCACCCACGACAGAGAACGGTTGATTGTCAAGGTCAATGAACTCCATTATCTTGGCGTTAATGGATTTCACCTGAGTTGTCTCGCTGAAATGTTCTTACTCTTTCAAATGACTGCTTGACTTGTTGACTGCTCGAGCCACACAGTAGACATTGTGGGCAAGGTTAGGAATGCTGTGATGCATGTGTAGCGCAACATTTTGCGTGGCGTCATTACGTCACGTTATATAGGTATGCACGTCAGCTTTGACATCGGTTTTTAACATCGGTGTTAAACGAGACATCGGGCCGATACCGATGTTGCCATTTTTAGCTAATATCGGCCGATTCCGATATGTTCACCGATATATTGTGCATCCCTAATACCTACATTGGGGAGAACAAGTATTTGATACACTGACAATTTTGCAGGTTTTCCTACTTACAAAGCACGTAGAGGTCTGTAATTTTTATCATAGTTACACTTCAACTGTGAGAGACGGAATCTAAAACAAAAATCCAGAAAATCACATTGCATGATTTTTAAGTAATTCATTTGCATTTTATTGCATGACATAAGTATTTGATCACCTATCAACCAGTAAGAATTCCGGCTCTCACAGACCTGTTCGTTTTTCTTTAAGAAGCCCTCCTGTTCTCCACTCATTACCTGTATTAACTGCACCTGTTTGAACTCGTTACCTGTATAAAAGACACCTGTCCACACACTCAATCAAACAGACTCCAACCTCTCCACACTGGCCAAGACCAGAAGGCTGTGTAAGGACATCAGGGATAAAATTGTAGACCTGCGCAAGGCTGGGATGGGCTACAGGACAATAGGCAAGCAGCTTTTTGTTTTAGATTCCGTCTCTCACAGTTGAAGTGTACCTATGATAAAAATGACAGACCTCTACATGCTTTGTAAGTAGGAAAACCTGCAAAATCGGCAGTGTATCAAATACTTGTTCTCCCCACTGTACATGTTCACTGACAACAGCCAGCAGAACAACTGGAAGAGGCTTCAAATGAACGACAAGAACTGAAGAGAACCCAGAACACTGGCAGAACACACAAGCATTGTGTTACTGTCGAGAGACCCTTTGGCTAAGGCCGCTGTCTGTCTCTCTCAGGATAAAGGCATGGATGTGATCTATTCATTATGACTCTACTGTTTCTATGAAATGGCCTCTGAAAATGCCAGTGGCAGCAAACAAGAGGAATTTTTAAAAATGACTGTGTAAGGGAAATGTTAATGTTTGTGCTATTCTTAACTAATTTCTGTTCTATTCATGTGCTTTTCTAAGTAACCAATTTCTGTGTTTATGCAAGTGGCTGACTGTACAAATCCTCACTATCAGTAGCTGCAATTTGGCAGTACGCCCAGATCTTGTTTTGAAAACGAACTAAAGATATCTCAGTTTCAAGGTCTCAGCATAGAGAGAAAGAAGCCTTGTGAGGTGTTGGTCTGTCACAAGAATGAAAAAAAAAACAGTCATGATTAATGAATTATGCTAAATCATGCAAATATAACTTGTCTTTATATACGGCTATACACAGACAACTGCTGGGTCTGCCAAGTCAGAGCTCCTGATTGACATTTGTACTACTGTGCAATGAGTTGGCTGGAAACTCTCCAGCGCGCTGACAATAAACAATTATTAATTTAAGATTGACTTTGAGTGTCCCTGTGAATTTCCATGACAACTGTGTCCCAATTCTTAAAGCCCTTCTGGGCCTCATCTCCTTCCCTCCGTAATCACAGACTGTGGACAAGACAAAAAAGTTTCTGTGAAGGAGAGGGAGAGGTGAGGGCAGAGGAAGAGTACGTACAGGAAATTACACGTGCAACGTTGGCTGGTCCCCCCACACACAGGAAGCCATGCTAGGGTCTCAACTGGTTACAGTGGGAGCAAGTTTCTCTTTCACTATCTAATGCGTAGGCATGGCATGCCTTGACATGAACAATGCTGGGTGTCTGCCAGGGCATCCTCTCTGAAGCTTCTGTGTGTGTGTGTGTGTGTGTGTGTGTGTGTGGGGGGGGTACACATGATTCATAGCCAAACAACTCACTATAAAAGCTTGTGCGTGCGTGTTCACATGACTGTACTTATGAGAGAGAGAATGCGCGTGTGTTCACATGACTGTATTTATGAGAGAGAGAATGCGCGTGTGTTCACATGACGGTGTGTATAAGTATGTGTGTGTGTGTGTGTGTGTGTGCGTGCGTGCGTGTTCGTGTGTAAAGAGAGAGTGGGGCCGATGGAAAAGGTAAGAAGTCTACCACAGGAATGTTTCAATAAGACGTGCATTAGTAGAGCCAAGGCCTGGTTGAGGAAACTGACAGTGTTCTTTCATTGACACTTCCTGTAGTCACAGAGCAGTGCTCAGAGCAGGGCTCTGCTGGACTAATGTACGTCAGGCTGGCCTGCTGTTCTGCTGCTGCTCTAAAGGGGGAAGAGAGGGGAAAGACCCTGCTGAATTCTATGGCTCAGACTGGATTGGCTAAGGGTGTTGACACAGTAGCAACTCAGCACACACACGCACTGGGACGTATAGGCCAGGGTGCTAACAGGACACACACACACGCACACATTCAGGTGAGCCTGCCAGGGTAGCACAGCGGCAGTCCCCCTTTACTGTAGGAGGGGGCCTCTTGCGCTGCATACTTTAATAACTCAACTCACATGCTCCGGTACTCCTGGGACCCTGAGCAGAACTTAATTGCCAACAGTCAGACTCAGACTCACTCCAGCCACGATGACATTCACTTCACTATTTGTGTTTGGTAATGTTGCTGGCTATGGTTGTTGTGAGGGCCTTTGACAACACACTGGTGTGTGTGTCTACCCACAAACATGAGTGATTGGAGGAGCAGTAAGGGGAATTCCTACTGTATATCAGCTGACAGACTCCATCTCTACAAAGATTATACCAATCAAGCCCACCCTTAATGACACTGCACGTCTTACCTTTTGAACCTTACTTAAATGGGACATCCACTCAAAAAAAAAATGCACACAAATCACATAGAAACAACAGTTTGAGGATTAAATTAAAGCAGTAAATGTCATTAGAAAAGCATGAGACGTCAAATCCCACCACAGAGTAATGAGTTGCCTACTGCGGGGGAAAACGACACAGACAGACAGAGAGAGAGAGAGAGAGAGAGAGAGTTCAGGTCTCTAACTAACCGTCAGATGTGGTCTAACTCAGTCAAGTCTGTAATTGAGTTCTGGGCAGTTCTGGGTTGAGAGCAAGGAACGATAGAAGAATGGTAGAGAGGGAGGGATGGCAACAGCCCACAAGGGGAAAACAATTGGTTACCCTTCCTTCCCATGCCACATCACGTACCCTTTAACTTCAAGTACTATACATACGTTTTTTAATTTATTGTAGAACTGCTACAAGGAACTCTTTCAGGGATCCCTAAATCCAATACCACAAAGCTGTAACTAATACAGTACAGTATGCATTGCCGCACCTGATTGGTTATCAATTATGCCATTATGGTGAGTAGAAAAACAGTGGTTCATTTTTGCTTGTTTTTTTCTGTACTCCAAATAGCATTTTAGAACTTTTAAATGGTGTAGAAATGCAGTAGACCAAAATAAGCTTTCTAGAAAGTCCTTGGAGGGAAATGAATCCTTGGAGGGGGAGTTACCACTGATGATGTTTCTAAAGTGAATGTTCATTTTCAAATTGATTTATTGAATACATTAGGACATATACAAATTAACAGTTAAAACAATTATTCAACACAATGCATTTTAGTTTTAGCACATTTTCAATGAGATTTGTGACACAATTTGCTGATTTCCCATGGGCACCCATGACTGGTTCTTGACCACCCCCCCCCCCTCTTTGCTACCCCACTAAAAAAATCCTAGACTCGCCCCTGCCTGACTAACGATGAAACAGATGGAGACATGGAAGGACTGTGTACAAGCCAATAACTCAGTCATACAGTTACTGTTGAAGTCAGAATGACACTGGACTTAATTAATATTCTGGACCATTGGCCTTCATACTGATGCTGCATATGGAAAGAAGGCGAGGAGAGCAAAGGCCTAGGCTGTTGGCCCCGACATGACAGATGGAAACAGGCAGTGAGAGAAGTTGATACAGTTCTATCAATAAAGGAAGAATCTCACCAGGTATCTCTCGTCATCCTTCATCCCTGGTGTTCGGATGAGGTGGTTCTGCTCACCCCTCCAGTCCCCGAAACGTCGGAAGAAGTAGTTGGAGAGGAAACGGTTAATGGGGTCCCGTATGATGTTGATGTAGACGGGCTGCTCTATCCTGAACCTGACAGACAGAGGGACAGATGGATGAGTATAAGGTTTTCCACAGTGGGGCAGTATTGGGCCCTAGTTGATAAGGAGACATGCATAAAATGACATTTCCTCTCCAAATATCCATTAGTCAAGGCTTTTGTGAAAATGTAAACTATAGGAGCAGTTTAAAATAAACTTTGTCCAGGCATAGTAAGAATAGTACATTCCACTGTTTTAGGTGATTCTGTGTGCCATTGAGATCCTGGCATCAACTGCTTCAGTTGTCATACGTGGTGTGCTCTGCTGCAGTTACCTGGTGAAGTTGAGGAAGTGGACATGTCTGGTGTACAGGAAGGGCTGAGGGATGTTGCTGATGTTCCTCATAAGATCCACCTGAAAGACACACATCAAGAGAAATGACTGTACTAGTCTATACTTGAATCAAAAACAGTCATTCTCTCCAGGATGGAACCAGAACCAAACACAGAGTACATTTAGACCCATATTTTCTAAACCTTTGTGTGCTTTAATCGGCGATGATGGAATAGTTGTAATCAAAAACTATTTATTTATATAGCCCTTCTTACATCAGCTGATATCTCAAAGTGCTGTACAGAAACCTAAAACCCCGAACAATGCAGGTGTAGAAACACGATACAGGTCCAAGTGCATGATACAGGTCCATTCTACATCAAAACAAATGTCACACATATATTATTTAGTATATGTAATGTATTACACATTCATTTCACATGCTGGTTTCAGCAGAGAAATCAATTAGAAGGTTCCACCTCACTGTGCCTAACATCGACATAATGGTGTTTTCGAGACCCCCTTTAGACTGCGCCAGAAATGGACGTCATACAAGCTGGAACGAGATCCCTGATCCCCTCATCTCCCACTGTTGAGAGCAGCTAAATAACATCACATGTTGTTAGCCCTCGATGGGGCTTCCTGTTGATAAAGCCCATATGTACAGTGGCAATAACAGGTATGTGAATTCTTTGGAATTACCTGGATTTCTGCATAAATTGGTCATCAACTTTGATCTGATCTTCATCAAAGTCACAACAATAGACACACATAATATACTTAAACAAATAACACACAAATTACAGTATTTTTCTTGTCTATATTGAATACAGAATTCAATCATTCACAGTGTCGGTTGGCCTAACTGGCTGGCATGAACATAAACCACGGGGGAAAGCGTCCTTCATTCGTTATTTAAGTGCATAGATGACATTTATTTGTTCCCGCTGCCCCTGTTTCGATACAGATGCATGATAATGGTCCATTCTACATCAAAACAAATGTCACACATATATTATTTAGCATTGGTAAAGACACGATTAAATCGAGAATATTCCGATGGGTGACAATATTAGCCTATCACTTGTGAATTATATATTATCATTTGTGAATGATGCCCAGCATAAGAAACAACGCCCCCCCCCCCCGACTTTTTCGAATCATAGTCGCACACTTTACGTAGCATAGCCCATAGGCCTACATGTTTTAATAAGGTTTGTATCACAACTAAAGTGGCCAAATAACTTCTTAAAATTAAGCACATTAATATGTTTTACAAGGGATGTAAGAGCCTAAGTGGGATACATAAGCAGCGAGTGAGTTTCGAGTTTGGGGAAGATAATATTCACCATAAAAAAAATGCACCTTTATAATAAAAGCATTACATGCATAAATGCATTTGCGGGTCACTTTTGACAAGGGTGTTTTCCGCTAAACATAACATTCGCGCTTATAGCCTACTACCATGTTGCGCATTGCTGCGCTGATAAATGTGAAGAAACATGTCTACAACTTCAGCAAGCTGTCAAACTATCGTCCATAAAGCACAAGCTACACGCTGTAGTAAACAAGTCCGAGGCAGGATAGAGCGCAATCAGTGCAGATGGGTGCATGACAATTCTCCCCGGTTGCTAGTGGTGGGCAAGTGGGAATGATCGAAATCAGAAACCCAACCCTCAAATATCCAACGGATCTAGGAACATAACCTCACAAATCTACGTTTAGGAAGATACTGACTTCATGACCGAAATGATCCTATTTAAACGTTGTAGTATAAAAGTTTAAATAGAATCAATGTTTACAACTAATATCGATGCAACATAGGCTGTTTTTTTGGTTTAGCTGCAAATGAACACTATAAATGGCTCCATTTTCAGCTGGCGGAAGTTAGCAATTTCGTCATTTAAAAAGTGGTGCACTAGCATTTTCCAGCCCTTACGACCGGTTCAGGAATTTGCCTGTCTAACATCCGCTCACTTGCGCTGAGATGGGAGGGTGCCCTTAAAAACGTGCGCAAATATGCCAATTTCAGTGAGCGCAACTAGGGATATATAAAACTGACCAAAATCTGGTCTTAGTGGTAACGCAATTGTTTATGGCATTGATTTTGCCAGCGAAGGCACACACAGTACTCTTATGCACATTACCAATGCTGATTAAAATATCAGCGCAGCAAAACAGTCAGACATTCCCCTTTTTTATTTATATAGGAAATTATTGAAAAAGTCTGCTACTCCAAGCCAGGGCCGGCAGGACCTTCTCAATGTTACGTGGTAAACGTGGTAGCTAGTATACAGGTACATGTGATCCATGGCAGAGCTGCGCCTGCTGTGTAACATCTTTGGCGACAGAGAGAGAACACAGCATCACACTCAGAGAAAAGCTGTGTTGCTATTATTGACCACGCTGAAATAAACCCATCGCTCCTGAGAGACACACACAGGTCACTATGCGATGTGGTGAGGTAAGTAGGGCTCCAGAGTCTAGGGGACCTCAGCTACCCAGGCTGAGAGCATTGGTTCTGGGGAAATGCATTATTGCCAAAGGCTGGTGTAACACTAAGGAGACCAGTCTCAGATTATTGCATGGTTTGCTTTTTCCGTAAAGTTTTTTTGAAATTAAGGAGTGGTATATCTATATTTCCATGTATTTTTTATTTTTTTATTTTATTTTACCTTTATTTAACTAGGCAAGTCAGTTAAGAACAAATTCTTATTTTCAATGATGGCCTAGGAACAGTGGGTTAACTGCCTGTTCAGGGGGGGAACGACGACCTTGTCAGCTTGGGGATTTGAACTTGCAACCTTCCGGTTACTAGCCCAACGCTCTAACCTCCGCCCGGCAGAGTAGCCTAGTGAATATGAATATGAACTTTATCAAACAAAACATACATGTATTGTGTAACATGAAGTCCTATTAGTGTCATCTGATGAAGATCATCAAAGGTTAGTGATTAAGTTTATCTCTATTTGTGCTTTTTGTGACTCCTCTCTTTGGCTGGAAAAATGGCTGAATTTTGGGTTGGTGGTCACCTAACATAATCGTTTGTGGTGCTTTCACTGTAAAGCCTATTTGAAATCATACACTGTGGTGGGATTAACAACAAGATTACCTTTAAAACGGTATAAGATACATGTATGTTTGAGGAATTTTAATTCTGAGATTTCTGTTGTTTTGAATTTGGCGCACCGCACTTTCACTGGCTGTTGTCATATCATCCCGTTAACGGGATTGCAGCCCTAAGAAGTTTTAACAGAAGTGTTTTAGGGCTCTCTTTTCCAGTGGCTTCATGACTCTTGCGGTGTTCTGACACTGTGTACTGCCACGCGTTCAGGCTTGATGAATGAGTAAACAACTAACAGTTTATTAAATATTAGCTTTAAATAAATATGGGCTTCAAATGTAAATGGGTCAGTGATGTTTATAAATATTTAGCATTTACTGACCATTCAAACATTCAAAACTGATTGAAATAATGAGAAACATATTTCTCCAGTACACTTTAACCTCTCTGATCTACCCATCCCGGATCCGGGAGCGTAATCATCGCCTCAAACGAATTAGCATAACGCAGCGGACATAAATCTTCCTACAAAATCTTCCTATTTATGAAAATCACAAATGAAATATATTGAGACACAGCTTTTTGTTAATCACACTGTCATCTCAGATTTTCAAAATATGCTTTACAGCCAAAGCTAGACAAGCATTTGTGTAAGTTTATCATGCTATGCTAAGTTTATCATGCTATGCTCTTCTGGCAGCAGGCAACATTTTCACAAAAATAAGAAAAGCAATCAAATTAAATCATTTACCTTTGAAGAACTTTGGATGTTTTCACTCAGGAGACTCCCAGTTAGATAGCAAATGTTCCTTTTTTCCAAAAATATAATTTATGTAGGCGAAATAGCTCCCGTTTGTTCATCACACTTGGCTGAGAAATCGACCGGAAAATGCTGTCACTACAACGCCAAACTTTTTTCCAAATTAGCTCCATAATATCGACAGAAACATGGCAAACGTTGTTTAGAATCAATCCTCAAGGTGTTTTTAACATATCTATTCGATAATATATCCGTCGAGACAATTGGTTTCTCATAAGAAGCGATTGGAAAAATGGCTACCTCAGTATTTTCCGCAAGATTTTCTGCGGGAGACATCATGTGACCACTTGCTAAATGTGGTCCCTTACGGCTATTCTTCAACAGAAAGGCGTGAAAAGACGTCACAATGCTGTAGAAACCTTGGGGAATACGTAGAAAACGTAAGCTCATTCGTAGCTCATTCACAGCCATATAAGGAGTCATTGGCATGAGGCGGTTTTAAAAAATGAGGCACTTCCTGATTGGATTTTTATCTGGGTTTCGCCTGTAACATCAGTTCTGTTGCACTCACAGACAATATCTTTGAAGTTTTGGAAACGTCAGAGAGTTTTCTATCCAAAGCTGTCAATAATATGCATAGTCGAGCATCTTTTCGTGACAAAATACCTTGTTTAAAACAGGAACGTTTTTTATCCAAAAATTAAAATACTGCCCCCTAGTCGTAAACACTGATGGAAAAATCCTATGAGGATATGAAACAAGACCACATAGAGAATAGCACAAATATTCATCATCATTCTCCTCCTCTCTCAGGAGTCTGAGAAAGTCTGTAAATGCAGCGTTTAAAAAAATATCAAATCATTTATCAGTAACAACTACAAGTACAACTTACTGTAATAGTTATAGCAAAAAAATATTTCTCAACAAGAATTTTGCTAGTACTGTCTGGGAGTGGTCTGAGTGGTGAGGGGAAAACTGAAAGCTGTTATTACTAGCCGTTATTGGCAGAGAGGTTTGGAACTCTTTGTTATTGGTCTTTTAACCAAATTACAGCCTGGCAATGCCACCAGGCAAGCCGAAACACCCGCCAAAGCAAACCAGGAAATAACACTGATAAAAACAATTTTACAGTGTTGGTTTTATCGATTATTGTACAGTATGATACAAAACACATAAAAAAACATAATTCTGACTGCACTGGGCTTCTAACAAGCCATGCCTGCTTACGTTGGTGTTAGACGGCAGGAAGTGTAATTTATAGAAAGGCATATTTTATCGGTCTGGCACTGATGGAGGACACCCAAGAGGGGTCCTACCACTAGACAGGTGTGCCTAATTAGCTTTCTAATTTCCCCAAAATACCACTAGAATAAAGGAAGATTAACAACAAGAGGGAGAGAGAGAGATGTAGGGAGAATCTCAATTGCATAATCCTCACATCCTCCCCTCCCATACTTCTCAAAACTCATTGGATGAGAAAGCCAGGGATCCCTCCCCTCTGAGAGAATGGCAGTTTTTTAATCCTTCAGAAATCCTGCCATTCAGTAAGGTTTTCATTGATGTTGGCATTTGTGTTGGTATTTCCAGTGGCACAGCCTGGCATTTCAACATGTCTCTGAGGGATGCGGCTTTAAACACACGCATCACTTCCTCTATAAATGCTGTGCTGATGTCCTTAAGATGCTCTCAGAAATCATGAAAAGACATCCCCATCCCTTTAGCCTGTTCATTTAAAAAACGGATGGACAATACAGTAGCCTGCTGTACAACAGCTTAAAGTGGTAGCATTAGAACATCACTCAATAAAGGCATAAAGGTATTGTGGCTCCTTCCAGTCATCAAACAACAAGGCAACCCTCCCCACTTCTCTGTGTTGTTCAATAGATGTTGAAGAAAAAAAGGGAACTGTACAGGGCATATTCTAGATTTGTGGGTTAGGGTCGGGTGCGGGCCTCAGATTTTCACTCTATCACATATAGTTGGGCGGTTGCTACAAACACCTGACCCGTGCATCACTAACATACACCTCCTCCACCCATATCTCTCTCCCCACCCCCGTCTTACCTGTTCATGTTTGGTGAGGCGTGTCTTGTTGTGGATGTCTGAGGAGACAAGGTTGAACTGATGTCTCTCTGCCAGCAACCTCAGTAGGATGACCACTGTCCTGCTGCCACACTTCCCCACGCGGTTATACACCACCTGACTGGGGAACGGCAGAACCTGCAAGGGGAACACAAGAAAACACACTGCTGAGTGAGGAGATTAAACAACTTTATAATCAAATAACAATTAGTTCATCTATACCACTGATTGTAAAGATAAGGTTAAGAATAATGTTAGGTGCAGCTTAAACATGACACCAGGTAAGAAAATGTAAATACACTGACATTGGGATTGGACCCCTCATTTCCCTCAACTGTCACTCTGTTCTTCCTCTCTGACTTCCCATGGGCTGTTCTCACTCAACCCCCGATGCCCTGCAATTCTGCAGATACACTATATATATACACAACAGTATGTTGACACCCCTTCAAATTAGTGGATTCAGCTATTTCAGCCACACCCATTGCTGGCAGGTGTATAAAATTGAGCACACATCCATGCAATCTCCATAGACAAACATTGGCTGTGGAATGGCCTTCCTGAAGAGCTCAGTGACTTTCAACATGGCACGTCATAGGATGCCACCTTTCCAACAAGTCAGTTCATCAAATGTATGCCCCGGTCATCAGTAAGTGCGGTTATTGTGAAGTGGAAATGTCTAGGTAGGCCACACAAACTCACAGAACATGACCGCCGAGTGCTGAAGCGCAAAGCGTGTAAAAATTGTCTGTCCTCGGCTGCGACACTCGCTCAGCACAAGAACTGTTCGCCTGAGAGCTTCATTAATTAGATTTCCATGGCAACCGCACACAAGCCTAAGATCACCATGCGCAATGCCAAGCGTCGACTGGAGGGGTGTAAAGCTTGCAGCCAATGGACTCTGGAGCAGTGGAAACATGTTCTCTGGAGTGATGAATCACGCTTCACCATCTGGCAGTCCAACGGACGAATATGGGTTCGGCGGATGTATAGTGCCAACTGTAAAGCTTGGTGGAGTAGGAATAATGGTTCAGGTTAGGCCCCTTAGTTCCAGTGAAGGGAAATCTTAACTCTACAGCATACAATGGCATTATAGACGATTCTGCGCTTCCAACGTTGTGGAAACAGTTTTGGGAAGGACCTTTCCTGATTCATCATGACAATGCCCCCGTGCACAAAGCGAGGTCCATACAGAAATGGTTTGTCGAGATCGACGTGGAACAACTTGACCGGCCTGCACAGAGCCCTGAACTCAACCCCATCGAACACATTTGGGATGAATTGGAACGCCAACTGCGATCCGGACCTAATCGCCGAAAATCATTGCCCAACCTCACTAATACTCTTGTGGCTGAATGGAATAAAGTCCACGCAGCAATGTTCCAACGTCTAGTGGAAAGCCTTTCCAGAAGAGTGGAGGCTGTTATAGTAGCAAAGGGTTGACCAACTCCATATCAATGTCCATGATTTTGGAACAAGATGTTCGACAAGCACATACTTTTGGTCATGTAGTGTGGACTCCACATGCAATGCTTTAACACATACACTCAAACATATAGACACAGCTGACACAAGCAATTCTCACTTGATTCCGTCGGATAGCAGAAGGTTGACTAAATCTTCAGCATCTCTGAGAAAAAAACACAAAGAAAGAGAATTCTGTGCGTGTACACGTACGTGAGGACGACAAGTTTTGCAGTGTACACTCATTTGACTCACCCCAGACTCCTGAGGGCCATCGTAACATTTGCGCAAGGGCCCCTGAAGAATGAGGTCAAACCTACTGAGATTACCCACCCTAAAAGAGGGAGAGAGGGAGCAATGTGCACCCTGTTTCCCGAAAGGAAAAAAAGCAACCCATCCTGTCAAGAACGCCAAGGTCATCTCAGCCCATGCTGCCCTTCAGTCCCCAGACTTTTTGGCCTTGATGGAGACATGGATCACCCCAGAGAACGTCGCTACTCCAGCTGCTTTTTCTTCATCTGACAACGTGTTCTCTCATAGTCCGAGAGCATCTGGTTGTCACGGTGGAGGCACAGGGCTACTCATTTCTCCTAAGTGTAGATATAATTAAGGATATTTTTTTAATGTCATTTGAATTCCATGCTGTCTCTGTCACCTGTCCACTCAAGTTTAACATTGTCATCTATCGCCCACCAGGTGCCTTTAAAGTTACTCAATGAGCTTGACACCTTAATAATCAAATTTCTTGACGATGGCTCATTGTACTTCAACCTCCCAATGCTTTAATAAGCTCTTTCCACCTTTTTTATTTTCACCTCATCCTTTCCCAGTCACCTCCCACGCACAAGGCAGGCAATACCCTTGACCTCATCTTCTCTAGAGGTTGTTCCCCTACTAATCTCAACGCATCACCACTCAGCCCTACCCATAAGTTGCGATTTTCACTCTCTCTCCTACTACTCTCTACTCTTCAAGCCTCTCTCTGATAAATCCTTTTCAAACCTGTCTCCTAACTCTGCTTCTTCGACCCTACTCTCCTCCATTTCCGCATCATTTGACTCTCTCTGTCCCCTTTCCTCCTGGCCGGCTTGACCTTCCCCTCACGCTCTGTGGCTGAGTGACTCGCCGTAGTCAGCTAAACGGAAATGTCCAAAGGACCTATCATCCTTCCACTCCCTCTCTCTACTTTTCTTCCTCTGTATCCAACTCATCCCTGACCACTGGCTGCATCTGTCAAGTTGAACAGAGAAGCTCACTCCTCAAGAATGTCAAACTACAGACCGATATCCCTTTCTTTTCTTTCCAAAGAATTTGAGTGTGCTGTCTCTGGCCATCTCTCGTTATCGCTCTTCGAAAGATCTTCTTGACCCTAACCAGTCAGGCTTCAAGGCCGGCTCACTTAACTGAGATCGCTCTCCTCTGTCACAGAGGCTCTCAACTCTGCCAAAGCCAACACTCTCCTCTGTTCTAATCCTCCTAAACCTATCCGCTGCCTTAAAACAACGTGAACCATCAGATCCTCCTCTCCACCCTCTCAGGGATGGGCATCTCAGGCTCTGCACACTCCTGGATTGGAACCTATCTGGCAGATCACTCCAACCATGTGGTGTGTCTGTACCATATGCTCTCACTACTGGTGTCCCCCAGGGCTCGGTTCTAGGCCCGTTTCTCTTTACACAGTCACTCGGCTCCGTCACATCCTCACATGGTCTCTATCATTGCTATGCGGATGGCACTCAACTACTCTTCTCCTTCCCCCCTTCTAACACCTAGGTTGCGACACGCATCTCTGTGTGCCTGGCAGACATCTCAGCTTGGATGCCGGCCTACCACCTCAAGCTCAACCTGACAGAAGGGTGCTGCTTTTCTGCCAGGGAAGGCCTGCCTGCTCCAAGACCACTGCATCACGGTTGACAACTCCACGGTGTCCCCCTCCCAGAGTGCAAACAACCTTGGAATGACCCTGAACAACACCCTGCAAACATCAAAGCAGTGACTCGCTACTGCAGGTTCATGCTCTACAACACCCTAGCATGTCTAATCCAGGTACTTGTCATCTCCCGTTTAGACTACTGAAAATCCCTGCAATTTATTCAGAATGCAGCAGCCCTCCTGGTGTTCAACCTTCATAAATTCTCCCATGTCACCCAGCTCCTTGGCACACTCCACTGGCTTTCAGTCTTAGCTCGCATCATCTTCAAGACCCTGGTGCTTGCCTACGGAGCAGCATGGGGAACTACACCTCCTTACCTTCAGGCTTATGCTCAAACCCTACATGCCAACCCGAGCATTCCGTTCCGCCACTTCTAGTCTCTTGCCCTCCCTCCTATGGGATCGCAGCTCCTGCTCATTCCAGTCAAAGCACTACTGTCCTGGCACCCCAATGGTGGCACAAGCTCACCTGGCACCCCAATGGTGGCACAAGCTCACCTGGCACCCCAATGGTGGCACAAGCTCACCTGGCACCCCAATGGTGGAACAAGCTCACCTGGCACCCCAATGGTGGCACAAGCTCACCTGGCACCCCAATGGTGGAACAAGCTCACCTGGCACTCCAATGGTGGCACAAGCTCACCTGGCACCCCAATGGTGGCACAAGCACACCTGGCACCCCAATGGTGGCACAAGCTCACCTGGCACCCCAATGGTGGAACAAGCTCTCCTGGCACCCCAATGGTGGCACAAGCTCACCTGGCACTCCAATGGCGGCACAAGCTCACCTGGCACCCCAATGGTGGCACAAGCACACCTGGCACCCCAATGGTGGAACAAGCTCACCTGGCACCCCAATGGTGGCACAAGCTCACCTGGCACCCCAATGGTGGCACAAGCTTACCTGGCACCCCAATGGTGGCACAAGCTCACCTGGCACCCCAATGGTGGAACAAGTCAGGACAGTTGAGTCCCTCCCATCTTCCGAATTTAAAACACACTTTTACCCCATTTTTCTCCCCAATTTCTTGGTATCCAATTGTGCAGCACCCCATGGGTCTCACGGCCTGGACTCAAACCATGATCTCTAGTGGCACAGCTAGCAACAGCAATGCAGGGTCTTCGACCACTGCGCAACTCAGGAGGCCCCCTACCTCTTTTAAGAGTATCTTAACTGCTGATAAATACTTTGAGAGAAAATGTACTTGATAAGATTGTGATATCTTGTCTCACCTAGCTATCTTAAGATGACTGCACTAATCGTAAGTTGCTCCCCATAAGGTTGAACACCGCACTCCGCAGATATATAATTAGCATAATACAAACCTGTCAGTTTAAGCTAGAGCCATCTGTTATTTTGCATTGGATACGTCGCATCCACCGCATCTGCGGTGAAAGGTGACAGCTAGAGCGATATTTGTCAGACCATGACACATCCCGAAAATCGGTCTTCTTACAAAATTACCTGTAGCTTCTGAGCGATTTGGCCTAAAATATTATGACTCCTCTATGGAAAGATGAGACTATCACGAACACAATGGTGTTTTCTGTTTTGCTCAAGGACACTCCACAAGACTCGTCTGAAGTTACCCCGGAACAAGTTGAAAAAATGTATGGAAGTACAGTGCAATTCGGAAATGATTTAGACTTCACTTTCACACATTTTGTTACGTTACAGCCTTATTCTAAAATTGTTTTCCCCCCTCATTAATCTACACACAATACTGCATATTGACAAAGCGAAAACAGGTTTTTAGAATTTTGGGAAAATGTATACAAAAATATTCAGACCCTTTACTCAGTACTTTGTTGAAGCACCTTCGGCAGCGATTACAGCCTCAAGTCTTCTTGGGTGTGACGCTACAAGCTTGGCACACCGGTATTTGGGGAGTTTCTCCCATTCTTCCCTGCACACCCTGTCAAGCTCTGTCAGGTCGGGCTGGGGAGCGTCGCTGCACAGCTATTTTCAGGTCTCTCCAGTAATGTTCAAGTCCTGGCTCTGGCTGGGCCACTCAAGGACATTCAAGAAACTTGTCCCAAAGCCACTCCTGCTTTGTCTTGTCTGTGTGCTTAGGGTCGTTGTCCTGTTGGAAGGTTAACCTTCACCCCAGTCTGAGGTCCTGAGCACTCTGGAGCAAGTTTTCATCAAGGATCTCTCTGTACTTTGCTCCATTCATCATTCCCTTGATTCTGACTAGTCTCCAAATCCTTGCCACTGAAAAACATCCCCACAGCATAATGCTGCCACCACCATGCTTCACAGTAGGGATGGTGTTGGCCGGGTGATCAGAGGTGCCTGGTTTCCTCCAGACATTACTCTTGGCATTCAGGCCAAATAGTTCAATCTTGGTTTTATCAGACCAGATAATCTTGTTTCTCATGGTCTAATAGTCCTTTATGTGCCTTTTGTCAAACCCCAAGCGGGCTGTCATGTGGCTTCCGTCTGGCCACTCTACAATGAAGGCCTGATCTGCTTGGTGGAGTGCTGCGGAGATGTTGTCCTTCTGCAAGGTTCTCCCATCTCCACAGAGGAACTCTGGAGCTCTGTCAGAATGACTGTCAGGTTCTTGGTGACGTGCCTTACCAAGGACCTTCTTACCTGATTGCTCAGTTTGGCAGGGCTGCCAGATCTAGGAATAGTCTTGGTGGTTCCAAACTTCTTCCATTTAAGAATGATGGAAGACACTGTGTTGTTGGGGACCTTCAATGATGCAGACATTGTTTGGTACCCTTCCCCAGATCTGTGCCTCGACAAAATCCTGTCTCGGTGCTCTACGGACAACTTCATCGACCTCATGGTTTGGTTTTTGCTCTGACGTGCACTGTCAACTGTGGGACCTTACAGTATATAAACTGGTGTGTGCCTTTCCAAATCATGTCCAATCAATTGAATTTACCACAAGTGGACTCCAATCAAGTTGTAGAAACATCTCAAGGATGATCAATGGAAACAGGATGCACCTGAGCTCAATTTTGAGTCTCATAGCAAAAGGTCTGAATACTTACAGTATGTAAATAAGGTAGTTATGTTATTTAGCTGAGATTGCTTCCAGAGGCAGTTTGTAACGTGGTAGTGAGTGTTGCAACTGAGGACAGACAAACATTTTTTACACTCTACGCACTTAAGCTCACAGAACGGGACCTCCGAGTGCTGGGGTGGCCTACCACTTCTTGGCTGAACCATGGTTGCTCCAAGATGTTTCCACTTCACAATAAAAGCACTTACAGTTGACCGGGTCAGCTCTAGCAGGGCAGAAATTTGGTGAAATGACTTGTTGGAAAGGTGGCAGCCTATGACAGTGTCACGTGGAAAGTCACTGAGGTCTTCAGTTCATTCTACTGCCAATGTTTGTCTACACATGTCAGCAATGGGTTTGGCTGAAATAGCCAAATCGAACTAATTTGAAGGGGTGTTCACATAATTCTGGCCATCTAGTGTAGGTGCCGTGTTCAAGGGATTATTAAATAAATATTAACTATTTGGTTTTAATAACCCCCTCTTGAGCATAGTCAGAACTACACACAAACTTTTTTTATTTTATCATCACGTGTTTATTGGCAGAAATGTCTTCTGGAACGTGAACTTTCATGTGCCCTAAAAAACTTGTAAATAAGAATAAAAGTGTTCAAATTACGAGCCTAGTTGGTTTAGCCACAGAGAAAAAGACAGGGACGTTCCTGCTAGCCATGATTGACTGAGATCATGGCTTGGCTGGACATGCCGAGAGATGAGTTTGGATTGGTCTGCCATGTAGCACGCTTCTGTCTATAACATGAGCTGGTCAGTATGTGTAGGTAATACTTTCTAACGCGTAAAAAAAATAAGATCATCTGAGTTTTGAAATCAGTGGAATTAGAATATGATAGCTAAGGAGATTGAGAAATGTCAGGTTTTGCAAATATTGCAAATATGCAGAGAGAGTCAAAGATTACACACAGAAGAAGGCTGTTATATAAAACACCTCTGTCCAGATTACATCTTCAAACTAAGGGCAACCATGGCATCTGTGACAGAGGGAGAAGCGTCCCTCCATGTATACGGGTAAAAAAGTGTTCCGGACATATTCAAGTCTGTGCTAGCAAAACAGTCCTGTAGCATCCGCATCATCTGACCACTTCCGTATTGAGCAAGTCACTGGTACTGCCTGCTTTAGTTTTTGCTTGTAAGCAGGAATCAGGAGTTTAGAATTATGGTCCGATTTGCCAAATGGAGGGTGGGGGAGAGCTTTGTATGCATCTCTGTGTGTGGAGTAAAGGTGGTCTCGTGTTTTTTTCCCCTCTGGTTGCACATGTGACATGCTGGTAAAACTGATTTAAGTTTGCCTGCATTAATGTCCCCTGCCACCAAGAGCGCCGCTTCTGGATGAGCATTTTCTTATTTGCTTATGGCCTTATAGAGTTGGATGAGTGCGGTCTTAGTGCCAGCATCGGTTTGTGGTGGGAAATAGATGGCTACGAATAATATAGATGAGATCTCTCTTGGTAGATAGTGTGGTCTACACTAAAGTACCTCGTCTGAGGTACTTTACCTCAGGCGAGCAATACCTCAATACTTCTTTAATATTAGTCATCGTGCACCAGATGTTATTGACAAAAAGACACACACCCAAACCCCTCGTCTTACCAGACGTAGCTTCTCTGTTCTGCCGGTGCACGGAAAATCCCGCCAACTCTATCTGTTTCGTCGTTCAGCCACGACTCTGTGAAATGTAAGATATTACAGTTCTTAATGTCCCATTGATAGGGTAATGGTAGGTCATCAATTTTTATTTTCCAATGATTGCATGTTAACAAGTTGAATGGATGGCAGTGGGAGTTTACTCGCTTGCCTTCGGATTCTCAGAAGGCAGCCCGATCTGCGTCCTCCTTTTCTTCACGCAAATGACGGGGATTGGGCCTGTTCCTGGGAGAGCAGTATATCCTTCTCATCTGACTCGTTAAAGGAAAAAGCTGAGTAATCGCTGTTCTAATTTCCAGAAGCTCTTTTCAGTCATAAAAGACGGTAGCCGCAACATTATGTTGCAAAACATTACGAACAAAATAGCACAGTTGTTTAGGAGCATGTAAAACATCAGCCATCCTCTTCGGTGCCATCTTAACCTCTTAAGAGAGTGTGAACGATGCTGAATGGGTGTAGACAAAGAAGGGCTCTCTAGTAGGTTTACCAAAAGATTCAAGGGCCATTTTCTCAAAAGTGAGGTTACAAGTTTATCAACGTTCAAAGCAGAATTACTTCCCCATTGTTCCTCAACTGTAGTGTATAATATATTATTTTCTCGGAGTCTCTACTTTTTACCCAGTGTGAAAAACACAATTTCAATCGAATCGAGCTGGTAGGTCAGATGTTGATGTTATTATCTAGCTAGCCAATTTTGACATGGTCCATCAATCAATGTAGCCACATATGTTCCAAGATTGTGTAGCAGTCGGACGTGTGTTTTGTCTTGTCCTGTCCCATATCGTTTCTTTCCTTGTTTTTTCGTATATATTTTAATCTCACTTACCATCTACGGACTGAATATACTCTCCTGCAACTCACCTCACCCAATGTGGTATGGATCTGCTATTTTTATACTTTAGAACCGGAAACCCCAACAGGAGCTAGCCAGCTAACTAGCTACTAGCTAGTAGTCAGTTAGCCACTGCTAGCGGTCTTCACCGTTAACTCGGACACCAGCAAGCCTCAGCTTGGTCAATACCTGCCAGTCTGCACAGAGTGATATCGGACTGCTTTTTCTCTACCACATCTTCGAATTCCCACTGCAAGCTCTGAACCTATACAACGGAAAGGAGCAGCTAGTTAGCTGAGTGGCTACTCCCAGCTAACATCTCTGTCCCGATGCAAGCACCAGTTAGCCTTGAGCTAGCCTCGAGCTAAGCCCATCTCCCGGCTAGACAAAGAGGTCCACCAGCCAATTCTTAGGCTATAATACCTCTTTTGCCACTTGGCTTGGACAATTTACTGCTGACACGGAGCCCCGACAATCCATCACGACTGGTCTGCCGACATAATCGCCCAAGGTGGTTTCAACAGGCTCATCCATTGCGATGTCGCCGGAGGCCCATCTGCTAGCCCCGGCACGCTAACTGTCTGAATCGCTGTGTCTCCAGCTCGCCTACTGTAGTAGCGACTACTGAATCGGCTCCCTGACTCATCTATTGCTACTCATTGGACCCTATGATCACTCGGCTACACATGCCTCTCCCTAATGTCAATATGCCTTGCTATTGATGTTTTGGTTAGCGATTATTGTCTTATTTCACTGTAGAGCCAATATGGCTTAGCCCTTTTTGTTGCACTCCCCGACACATGCAGTGACCTCACCTGGCTTAACTGGTGCCTCTAGACACAAAACCTCTCATTGTCACTCAATGCCTAGGTTTACCTCCACTGTACTCACATCCTACCATACCCTTGTCTGTACATT
Organism: Oncorhynchus tshawytscha; assembly: GCF_018296145.1. Classification (NCBI taxonomy): domain Eukaryota; kingdom Metazoa; phylum Chordata; class Actinopteri; order Salmoniformes; family Salmonidae; genus Oncorhynchus; species Oncorhynchus tshawytscha. Next base: position 39,949,707 of record NC_056433.1, on the reverse strand, counting down.
ATGCCTTGAATCTATTCTTCCACAGCCAGAAATCTGCTCCTTTACACTCTGTTCTGAACACACTAGATGACCAGTTCTGATAGCCTTTAGCAGTACCCTTATCCTACTCCTCCTCTGTTCCTCTTGTGATGTAGATGTTAACCCAGGCCCTGCAGCCCCCAGCATCATTACCATTTACCAGGCACTCTCATTTGTTGACTTCAGTAACTGTAAAACCCTTGGTTTCATGCATATTAATATTAGAAGCCTCCTCCCTAAGTTTGTATTATTCACTGCTTAAGCACACTCCACCAACCTACACCTACAGCCTATGTCCTACACTTCCATCCCCAAATACAACATTTTCCAACAAGATGGAACTGCCAAATGGGGCAGCTTTAGCCTGCAGAGTTCTGTCATACTATCCAGGTCTGTGCCCAAACAATTTGAGCTTCTACTTTTATAAATCCACCTTTCCAGATACAAGTCTTTTACAGTTGCCGCTTGTAATAGACACCCCCTCCAGCTGTGCCCTGGGCACCATATGTGAATTGATCGCCCCCCCATCTATCTACAGAGTTCATACTGTTAGGTGACCTAAACTGGGAAATGCGTAACACCCCGGCAGTCCTACAATCTAAGATGGATGCCCTCAATCTCACACAAATCATCAAGGAACCTACCAGGTAAAACCCTAAATCTGTAACCATGGGCACCCTCTTTGATATCGTCCTGACCAACTTGCCCTCTAAATACACCTCTGCTGTTTTCAACCAGAATCACTGCCTCATTGCCTGCGTCCGTAATGCGACCACCCCTCATCACTGTCAAACGCTCCCTAAAACACTTCAGTGTTCCCTAAAACACCTCATCTCATCAGTAGAGGATGCCTAGTTGCTCTTTTAAAAGTGCTTTCCTCACCATCTTAAATAAGCATGCCCCATTAATAAAATGTAGAACTAAGAACAGATATAGCCCTTGGTTCACCCCAGACTTGACTGCCCTTGACCAGCACAAAAACATCCCATGGCGTTCTGCATCAGCATCGAATAGCCCCCGCGATATGCAACTTTTCAGGGAGGTCAGGAACCAATATACACAGTCAGTTAGGAAAGCTAAGTCTAGCTTTTTCAAATTCGAAATTTGCATCCCGTAGCACTAATTTGAAAAAGTTTTGTGACACTGTAAAGTCCATGGAGAATAACAGCACCTCCTCCCAGCTGCCCACTGCACTGAGGATAGGAAATACTGTCACCGGCAATAAATCTACGATCATTTCAATAAGCATTTTTCTACGGCTGGCCATGCTTTCCACCTGGCTACCCCTACCAACAGCTCTGCAACCACTGCTGCAACTTGCCCAAGCCCCCTTCCGCTTCTCCTTCACCCAAATCCAGATAGCTAAGGTATACAACCTGGACCCTTCTTTCTAGAATTATCCGCCAAATTCTTTTGCAACCCCTATTACTAGTCTGTTCTCCCCTCTTTTGTATCGCCTGAGATCCCTCAAAGATTTGAAAGCTGCCGCAGTCATCCCACTCTTCAAAGGGGAGACACTCTAGACCCAAACTGTTATAGACCTATATCCATCCTACCCTGCCTTTCTAAAATCTTCGAAAGCCAAGATAACAAACAGATCACCAACCATTTCGAATCCCACCATACCTTCTCCACAATGCAATTTGGTTCCCAAGCTGGTCATGGGTACACTTCAACTATGCTCAAGGTCCTAAACGATATCATAACCGCCATTGATAAGAGACAATTCAGTGCAGCTGTATTAGTCGAACTGGCCAAGGCTTTCAACTCTGTCAATCACCGCATTCTTACTGGCAGACTCATTAGCCTTTGTTTCTCAAATGACTGCCTCGCCTGGTTCACCAACTACTTCTCTGATAGAGTTCAGTGTGTCAAATCGGGGGGGCCTGTTGTCTGGACCTCTCGCAGTCTTTATGGGGGTGCCACAGGGTTCAATTCTCAGCCCAACTCTTTTCTCTGTATATATCAATGATGTCGCTCCTGCTATTGGTGATATTTTTTGATCCACCTCTACACAGACGACACCATTCTGTATACTTCTGGCCCTTCTTTGGTCACTGTGTTACTAAACCTCCAAACGAGCTTCAATGCCATATAACACTCCTTCCGTGGCCTCCAACTGCTTTTAAATGCTAGTAAAACTAAATGCATGCTCTTCAACGGATTTGCTACCCACCTGACCGACAAGTATCACTACTCTGGACGGTTCTGACTTAGAATATGTGGACAACTACAAATACCTAGGTGTCTGGTTAGACCATAAACTCTCCATCCAGACTCACATTAAGCATCTACAATCCAAAATTAAATATAGAATCGGCTACCTATTTTGCAGCAAAGCCTCCTTCACTCATGCTGCCAAACATACCCTTGTAAAACTGACTATCCTACCAATCCTTGACTTCGGCGATGTCATTTACAAATAGCCTCCAACAAGCTACTCAGCAAACCAGATGCAATCTATCACAGTGACATCCATTTTGTCACTGATGCTCTCATTGGCTGGCCCTCGCTACATATTCGTCGCCAAACCCACTGGCTCCAGGTAATCTATAAGTACATTAGGGCTACTTACCACTGTTTACCAACTGTACAAAGTTTATACCGGTAACTTGCAAAGGAAACACTAACAGTACAACGGCAAATGCGTCCTTCTGCTGCTTGACAGGCAGAGCCCACAAAGGATGGGAAATTGAAATAAATCATTCATACTTGTCAGGTATAGTTCGCTTTTATATCACTCAAATATCCAATTAATGGTGGCCAATATTGATATATCGCTACCCTCACGCATCTGAAATGACATGATCAATTGATGTTTACTGATCATAAAAAGCATGCTGCATGAAGCATGAAGCATGATGATTTGTGCAATTGTTTTGCATGGAATAATTGGATATTTGTTGTTCTGACTATGCTCTTTAACAATCCCTTAAACGGCACGCAGTTGTCAATGGTTTTAGCTGCGCTGGGGTTCTCCTTGCCTCTCAGCAGGCAAATCTAACGCTTTGCTCCTTATTGTGATGTTTTATTGACAACGACTTATGTAAGAATGCATTTTGTCATTGTTTTTGAACATTCTCATGTTGAGCAGAGCTGTCTGGACTCCCTGGGGTAGAACTGTTATTGTATTTATGGCTGAGAAACAATCTATGAATAAAGATTAATAGCAAGCAGACTGTGACTAAGCACATACTGTACACACACACACACACACACACACACACACACACACACACACACACACACACACACACACACACACACACACACACACACACACACACACACACACTACTTCCTGACACACACTTACTGTAGTTCCTAGAAACAAACAGTGCCAGGCCTGTAACTCAGCCTACCATGGGAATAGTGTACAGTACTTCTGTTTTGAGTTAGCGTGGCTGTGCTGCGTTTACATCACTGATGGCACAGAGATTCTCATCCCTGGCTGCTCTGCATGTCGATGTCTCAGGCAGGACATGCTGGAGTACTTCCTGTTGTTAACGCGCTGTCTGCCTGATTATCTCTCTTCTCTCCCTTCCTACCCAGAGTGGAGCGGATTCACTGAGCTACATGGTTAATTGGACATCAGAGAACATTTGAGACAATAAAAAAGTGCACAAGCAAACTATTGCAATACTGTCCAATGGGGAATAAAATATGTTAAGAAACAGGAAACAGTCGCTACTTGTTATTTTGGGTTTTTCGTCTTGGTCAGGCCCAAAGATACAGGGCTAAGTTCATACGTGTGCATGCCATGAATCCAAACAGCCAATTTCAGGGAAATGTGTCACAAAACACGAGAGACTTGCATATGTTGCGTGTTTCCTTACATGTAACTAACTAAACCTTATAGTTTTAGGGCTTTTGCTTTTATTTAAGTTTAGCCCTTTTTACACTTTTCAAAAACCTTCAAAACAGAAATTCCCTGCATTAAGAACATGCTTTGCAATAACCAGTTAAGGTATACTTAACTAAGCCTCTGTCAGAAATAGCCAAACAACTGCAGTTTAAGGGGCAAATTAGAGGATGACACATCTCACGTAGCGTTAGCTGCTAACATAGCATTACCATCACTGTCTGAGAGGATGACATAATGACAGACATGGCTAATAGCAATGTTACCGTCACAGAGGGTAGGGAAAACTAGGGGCTTAGCCACCCCAGAATAAACCATCTGATGTGGTTGCTAATGGTAGCTAGCTGATAAACTTTGAGCTGAAAGGAGGGAAGAAAAAGAGGGGGTTAACCACAAGTATAATTAGTAATACAGTACCAGCCAGTATAGCCCACACAAGAGCACAGGGCTTTACAGTAGTAGTCTATCAGTCCTTTCTCTCCATTATAATCCCACTGGTCAGTGATTTAACAGATTGCAGTGCTACTGTGTCCGTGTTCTTTGGTAAACAAATAGTTTGGATTCATCATTATGACTTAGGAAACAGACAAGCTGTTCCTGGCTGCCTTTGGCTTATCCTGACCAGTCAGCCTTTCCAGATGGCCAACAGCCTCTCTGTTAAATCCTAGCAGTACAAAAGCAAGGTTGATATGAGCCAGCCACCAGTTCTCTCATCCACAGTTATTCCTGTCCATGTGACCATGTAACTCAGAGTTTCTTGGTCAAGTGGTCAGGAAACACTACTGGCCCATCTCAGCGCTTCTGATCACCACAGTCCAGAGAGTTACGCCACAGTTCACGCCAGCCCCTGCTCAGATAGGTAAAGTACAAGCCATGGTATTTTCTCAAAGTTAGGCTGGGTTAGTGGCCAACACTACAACATACCTCTCCAAGTCAACATAATAACATATAAACTTGGGCTAGATGTTGCCAGGATTAATCAAAACAGTCAGACCTTTAGGTCAGCTCCAAACAGACACGTAGCCAGACCTCTCCTCACACACAAGCACACACACACACACACACACACACACCAGATAAACTCTGAACACATCGCCAAAAATAGCTAGCCTAGACATGTTCACGAACACAGAAATGTGTCTCCCACCAACAAACACGACACTGTACTTATCCAATTTGTGAGTTGGATTGATAAATCTGTCACCGCACAGAAAGAGAGAAGGGGGAATGTGAGACAGGAAAAAGAGGATGAAAGAGAGGTGGATCAAAGAGAAAATGATATAGACAGGTGGTAGGTAGAAGGGTGAAACTAGTGGATGAAAGAAACTGTGGGTAAATGTTGAAAAAGAAAAGATAGAAATAGAAAGGGTGAGAAGAAATAGAAGATGAGATAGAGGCAGACCGATGCAGCTGGCCAGACACAAGGCCCCAGTGTGTATGTGTGTATGTCTGTGTGTCTGTCAGTATTTGGTATTTAGAGTGAGTTCACACATAGACCTCACCCTTGCGTGGACTGGACTGGCACACACACAGGGCAGCACATCAGAGAGAGATGGAGGAAAGAAACAAGGAGAGTGGGAAGAGAAAGAGGGTGGAGAGCATGGATAAGATGAAGTGTGAGGTATAGAAAGATGGAGTGATGAAAAGTAAAGAGGGACTGCTGTATTAAGGGTCTTACCCTGGGAGCTGGGGGTCCGTGGTCATCGAGATACGTGGACTCTCCTGTGAAGAAACAGGTATATGTAGAATGTGATAATATCCAACAGTCATATTATGGCAAATCCACTGGCAGCACAGATTCACAGGCTAGTGAACTCAAGTCAAGAGTGACCAAAGTACTTAATAAATGTCAGACAGACAGGCAGACCACAGGTGTAATAAAAATCTATATCCAGCCACAACAATCTTCAAGAGCCAACTAGAAAAAAAACGGTCCGTCACGATCCCTCTAAGAAAAACAGAGCAGCCTTCACATCCACATAAAGTGTGGGAATGTTGTCATGAGCGAGTTACAGTGGTTCCTCCTTTAAAAGTTGCGTCATACTGCAGCACACCCTGCGTGCTGCTGCAGCCTTCTGTGGCAAGTCATTTAATTCTCAGCCATTTCTGTTACTGCAAGTTATTGCTAGTTTGACCAGCAGAGTTCATATTTGAGAAGCATTTGCTAGTATTCCGTATTGGCATTACCAGATAATTTAAAACCTTTTTTGTAATAGTATATGGCTTATTTCATTTGATTCATATGGTGTTTCCATTCAGAGAAAAATTGTTAGTTTGTAAATTCAGACGTTTCGCTCTCTGAGCGCACACTGGACATTCGGACCAAGGAGTAGGGTTGATTTGAGCATTCTGGCCTTACGACGGCAGTCAAGCACCCAAGCTAACGGTGCTTCGACGGTGGCTGTTGTCTATGTGTGTGCAGAGCGTCCCAGTTTGAGTCCAGGTAGGGGCGAGGAGAGGGACGGAAGCAAAACTGTTACACAGGTACCATTGTAATCGATCGCAAGACCAGAAATAGTCCGAGGTTTTTATTTTTTCCCTACTTTTTTTATTACGTAGACATAAGCACAGTTGACACCATCAAGGTGCGGATGTTAACTTTCTACACAAGTTGTTTTTTTCCAGTTTCATCCAACGAACAGATTGTAGTGGTAAAATAAAAAGGGATACATTTTTATAGAATTCTAAGCATTCCAGTCAAAACAGGCTCTGCGAACATTCGATTCCATTCATTTGCTATGGGCTCGTGCTAGTATTCCAGTTTAGTCAACGTTCTTAAGCCATTTTTCAGCCTTGGGTGAATTTTGACTCGTTCTATTGTCCAGCATACAGATATCCAGAGCGAATTAACGAAAGCACCCGAATGTCCATTGAGAAAGCACAACGGCTATACCATTTAGCTAAGCTCAAAATGACGGGAATAATCAAGTCATTAAACGTTGGATAGTTAGCCTATAGTTAATATACTGGCAAGTTTGATGTATAACTACTAACATTAGGTAGCTAGCTAACATACCAGTACATACTGCTATAATGATATTCTATGTGGTTTGTAAGGACAGCGTAGCTAACAAATTGTCAGCCAACATAACGTGCAAGGTAGAAATAGAAGGTAACGTCATGATTTCCCTGGGGGTTAGCCTTGCAATAACCAAGTGGTGAGACACATAGCCCTCTATATTTAAATGTTTCAGGTACACTCCGATAGGTGTCTGTGTCACATACAGCATCTTCTATTGACATTATCTTCTATTGTATGTCCTCGTGTCTGTTTTTCAGCATAAAGTATTCTGTAGCCACTTAGTGTGGACACCAGGTGAGACCACACACACAAACAGTCTCTCTTCTTCATTTTATCCCTCTCCCCTTTCTCCCTAAATCCTCTAGGTTATTTCAGCTGTTTTGGTGAACCCCTCCCGCATCTGAACTGGCTGACACAGAGGGCACAGCATGATCATAGGTGAGATGTCACTTGGTCGGGTCAACAGGAAGTATTATTAAAGAGATGCTTTACGTTGAAATACAGACAGAGATGTAATAGTCCCAGAGTTAATGATCCAAGGTCAGTTTTGCATTTAACCTCCTGATGATAATGATGACTGACCGTGTTAGAATAAAAAAAACAAGGCTTAATCATGCTCTCTCTCTATCCATCTGTCTCTCGTCTGCAGGTATGTTTTCATGTGAGAGAGGAAGCCAGTCCCGTCATCGCCACCTCACCCGCTCTTAAGATAACTTTCGATCCAACTGGGGGCCCAAGGCTGGTTAGGAGACACTGCAATTGTGATGAACTGAGAGAATATTAGGGTAGCACTGTAATTCATGAATCATATGCTGTCTGCCGCTGTTCTTACCTCTTTCTCTTTCTGTCTTCAACACTTCTCTCCCCACCTTGTCTTTTTTCCTTGTTTTATAATGCACAACGTATGTGCATTGAAGTACAGATTGAACTCATATTTATAATATTACAATTATCATAATTATAATGCATTTATGTATTTATAACAACTGGATAATGAACTTCTTTCGATAAAGCGTTTCACATTCTCCACTGGATGAAATTATCTCATTGAAATACTATCCTGTGTCCTCAGATTAATGCAGATGAAGGGAGTTAGATATGCATTGTTTTTTTTCTATATATGAATTACAAATCAATCATGTTTCTAGTCTATTGCATAGTCACAATGTGTAATCATTGATGTCCCAGGAGCAGGAGTGGTAAACACTGTTGAAGTGTATAATTGCAATACATACATGCAGACACAGCATCATTCAAATAATGGAGTTTGATATGACTGAAAAATAATGTCTCAGAGATTCACACCTGAACCGCACCTTTAGTTGCTAAGAGTACATGTACAGGCTACAATGTGGGAATCTCATGCATGGTAATAACTACTGTATATAGGACTTGCATCCTTGGCACAATAAAGTTATTATATTCTACTCTATCCATAGGCTTCATTAATACCATTCAGACTTGAAGTTGATACAACAACTATGATAGCTGAGGTTCATAGATTGGTATGAATATTAGTTCAGAACCTAACGTTTTAGGGTCCATACATAGATTGGCTACATACTGTAGCTAGCTACACATCCATAGGCATACAGTTAAATAGTTAGCTAGCTATGTTACTTCAGCTGCATTTCAAGGCAAGCTTACACAAATGTAAATTCAATTTGCAGTAAATGCTTTAGCTAGTTAGATTCTTTACATCTACTGTTTCACAAGACAACAGCCTGGTTTGCTGGTTTTCTCAGGAGTCCCTAAAACATTAAACAATACGAATTACAAATTCATTCTCCTAACACTAACATAAACTCATGCAAACTCGTACATCACCTTGGTCCGTGCAATTGCCCTTATTTTAGCCCCCCAAAAACGTAATCCTTACAGATCAACTGTAATGTCAATACCATTGTAAAGCTCAATTTCTCCCCTTTCCAACATGATCAATTACATGACCTAAATGCTGCCCGTTTCTGCATAATTCAAGCAATGACCCCGTCGGGTCTTTTTAAAAATGGCGGGTGGGGAAGCGAAACTAATGCGTGATAATGAGAAGGAGAGATGTCTGTGGAAAAATTGCTTTTTTTCACTCGATCTGTCCAACTTATCACCTTATCGCCTCTAAAATGTAAATAAAACACTATAAAGAGTTTATATAATGTGTCATTACATACCTATTAGAAGGTTTGTGTCGAATTTGAATTTGTTTGTCTCTACATTAACTAATAAATTCCTCTCAATTGTACATTTTTGGCTTGACTCGTTATGACGTTATAACAACTTACGTCTGGTTCCACCATAATGTTTTGTTAGCCATCTTTGTTGAAGAACGTCACAAAGGCAAGGGTGGCTCGCGTCAAAATTCATCATTGGAACCACTCGATATGATTGGTTACATAAAAACCTTGGCACCCAAATGCATAATGAGTGCTCTAACTCCTCCTTGTGGTGGTCTGGAGCAATGAAGCTGTGACGCTGGGTAACTTTTAAAGGAGGAACCACTATACAGCCCATTTATATAGTATCTGCCAGTGCGGAGCTATTTAATCTCAGACAAAGATCTCATATAATGCTGTGTACTACTCCCTTCACAGAACAGCTCAAACCGGCTCTAACCAGAATGGAAAGAAGAGTGGGAGAGGAAGATGAAGAGGACAAGTCGACAGGAGTGTCTACTTTGAGAAACATACGCTTCACAAGTCCTCAACTGGCAGCTTCATTAAATAGCACCCGCAAAACACCAGTCTCAACAGTGAAGTTGCGACTCCGGGATGCTGGCCTTCTAGGCAGAGTTCCTCTGTCCAGTGTCTGTTATTTTCCCAATCTTAATCTTTTATTTTTATTGGCCAGTCTAAGATATGGCATTTTTGTTGGAACTCTGCCTAGAAGGCCAGCATCCCGGAGTTGCCACTTCACCGTTGACGTTGAGTCCGGTGTGTATATACTGTATGTATGTGTAGTTGAAGTCGGAAGTTTAAATACACCTTAGCAAAATACATTTAAACTCAGTGTTTCACAATTCCTGACATTTAATCCTAGTAAAAATTCCATGTCTTAGGTCAGTTAGGATCACCCTTTTTTTTAAGAATGTGAAATGTCAGAATAATCGTAGAGATAATTATTTATTTTAGCTTTAATTTCTATCATCACATTCCCAGTGGGTCAGAAGTTTACATACACTCAATTAGTATTGCCTTTGTAATTGTTTAACTTAGGTCTAACGTTTCGGGTTGCTTTCCACAAGCTTCCCACAATAAGTTGGGTGAATTTTGGCCCATTCGTACTGACACAGCTGGTGTAACTGAGTCAGGTTTGTAGGCCTCCTTGCTCGCACATGCTTTTTCAGTTCTTCCCACACATTTTCTATAGGATTGAGGTCAGGGCTTTGTGATGGGAACTCCAATACCTTGACTTTGTTGTCCTTAAGCCATTTTGCCACAACTTCGGAAGTATGTTTGGGGTCATTGTCCATATGGAAGACTCACTTGCGACCAAGCTTCATCTTCCTGACTGATGTCTTGAGATGTTGCTTCAATATATCCACATAATTTCCCTTCCTCATGATGCCATCTTTTTTGTGAAGTGCACCAGTCCCTCCCTCAGCAAAGCACCCCCACAACATGATATTGCCCCGTTCTTCACGGTTGGGATGGTGTTCTTCGGCTTGCAAGCATCCCCCTTTTTCCTCCAAACATAACGATGGTCTAAATGGCCATTATGGCCATTTTTGTTTCATCAGATCAGAGGACATTTCTCCAAAAAACATGATCTTTGTCCCCATGTGCAGTTGCAAACTGTAGTCTGGCTTTTTTTATGGCGGTTTTGGAGCAATGGCTTCTTCCTTGCTGAGCGGTCGATATAGGACTTGTTTTACTGTGGATATAGATACTTTTGTACCTGTTTTCTCCAGCATCTTCACAAGGTACTTTGCTGTTGTTCTCAGATTGATTTGCACAAAATACGCTAATCTCTAGGAGACAGAACGCTTCTCCTTCCTGAGCGTTATGATGTTTGCGTGGTCCCATGGTGTTTATACTTGTGTACTATTGTTTGTACAGATGAACGTGGTACCTTCAGGTGTTTGGAAATTGCTCCCAAGGATGAACCAGACTTGTGGAGGTCAACCATTTTTTTCTGAGGTTTGATGAGGTCTTGGATGATTTAAATAGATTTTCCCATGATGTCAAGCAAAGAGGCACTGATTTTTTTTTTGGGGGGGGGGGTTGTTCTTAAACATAAAGAGAAGGGAGGACCTCTACTTGAGTCTTGCTGGCAATAATGCTTTGATGACACCTAGGAGAGTGAGTGCAACTGTTGAACCCACTTCTAATGCATACAGGAACAGACTCATTATTCATTGGTCTGAGCGGTGTCGACCAAAGCCTTTTCTCTTGGCTTGGGCTCATTAGTTCTAGGCTTGTATAGGAAGTACATTGCATGACTTGTAAGGACTGTTTACACTTTCTGTTGGTGGTGTTTGGGCAATTAGTTCTCTAAAGAGTGGCCTGGTGTCAGAATCACACACACACACACACACACACACACACACAAACACAAGCAAGATCCTTGCAGGCCTCTGAGTTATATAGTGTCAGCGTGACTTCCTACAGCACTTCTTTAGTACATTAGTTTATCAGCTGCTACAGTATATTAATATGGAGACAGCTGCACTGTGCACACACCCTCAGGTGTGTCTGCTGCACACACACACATGCATTCTTGCTGAGGAATGCTGTGGGAGGCTTGTCGTGCAGAGGTATCTGAGGTCATTCCAGGGTGGGGAAACGAGAGATAGATCCTCCCTTTCGTTCATCTTCAGGGCCGACCCCCTTTGTGTGTTTCTCATTTGCTCTGTGCATCGGGATTGGAACTAATTTCTTCCAGGGCACATGCTTGTAAAAACAGACAGCTGCCATCCACCCACACCACCCACAACGACAGGAGCGGTGGAATCTACTGAGCCTCCATGGAGTTATGTGTTCTGCTTTAGTCCCATGTTCATTGTCACCTAAATCAGAGCCATTTTGGCTGCATTCACAACTGAACACAGCCCACACAGACTTAAACTATGGTTGGATTCTTTGGTTTCATGCTATGGATATAAGTTCTATGGCTGTTTGGAGTAGAAACATCTATGGTATACATCCTCTCACACTGGAGCCATGATGGTCTTTGATGAACATCCCTCTTTCTTATATGACACTCAATAATTGAGGCCAATTTACAGAGGTCATGGATAACAGTGATTAAAGAAGGGGAGAGATTAGATGGAGGAGGAAGGGAGGGAGATATGGGGGAGGAAGGGGGAGATGGGGGAGGAAAGGCGAGATGGGAGAGATGGAGAGAAACAGGAGGTGGGAGAGATGGGGGAGGAAGGGGGAGAAAGGTAAAGATTGGAGAGATGGGAGAGAACAGGAGATGGGGAAGAAGGGAGAGATGGGGTAGGATGGGGTAGTACTGTCAATACGCCTTGTCTATTGCTGTTTTTGTTAATAATTTTAGCCTTATTTCACTTTAGAGCCTCCAGCCCTGCTCAATATGTCTTAGCTAGTCCTTATGTTCCACCCCCCACACATGCAGTGACCTCACCTGGCTTAAATTGTGCATCTAGAGATAAAACCTCTCATCACTCAATGCCTAGGCTTACCTCCATTGTACTCCCATCCTAACATACCCTTATCTGTACATTATGCCTTGAATCTATTCTTAAGCGCCAAGAAACCTGCTCCTGTTATTACTCTCTGTTCCGAAAGCACTAGGCGACCAGTTTTTGTAGCCTTTAGCCGTACTCAAATCCAACTCCTCCTCTGTTCCTCTGGTGATGTAGAGAGAGACCTATGCCCAGCAGCCCCCAGCATCACTCCCATTCCCCAGGGGTTCTCATTTGTTGACTTCTGTAACCGTAAAAACATTGGCTTCATGCATGTTAACATTAGAAGCCTCCTCCCTAAGTTTGTTTTATTCACTGCTTTTAGCCCACTCCGCCAACCCAGATGCCCTAGCCATGTCTGAATCCTGGCTTAGGAAGGCCACCAAAAATCATGAAATTTCAGTTCCTAACTATAACATTTTCCGACGAGATAGAATTTCCAAAGGGGGCGGCGTTGCAATCTACTGCAGAGATAGCCTGCAGAGTTCTGTCATACTATCCAGGTTTGTGCCCATACAATTTGAGCTTCTACTTTTAAAAATCCACCTTTCCAGAAACAAATCTCTCACCATTGCCGCTTGTTATAGACCTCCCTCAGCCCCCAGTTGGGCCCTGGACACCATATGTGAATTGATCGCCCCCCCCCCCCATCTATCTTCAGAGTTCGTACTGTTAGGTGACATAAACTGGGATATGCTCCCTGAAACACTTAAGCGAGCAGGCCATTCTAATTGACCTGGCCCGGGTATCCTGGAATGATATTGACCTCATTCCGTCAGGAGAGGATGCGTGGTTACTCTTCAAAAGTGCTTTCCTCTCCATCTTAAATAAGCATGCCCCATTCAAAAAATGTAGAACTAAGAACATATATAGCCCTTGGGACACCCCAGACTTGACTGCCCTTGACCAGCACAAAAACATCCTGAGGCATTCTGCATTAGCATCTAATAGCTCCCGCGATATGCAACTTTTCAGGAACCAATATACTCAGTCAATTAGGAAAGCTAAGGCTAGCTTTTTCAAACAGAAATTTGCCACCTGGCCACCATTTGCCACCATGTTTTCCACCTGGCCACCCCTACCCTTGCCAACATCTCAGCACCCTCTGCAGCAACTTGCCCAACCCCCCCAGCTTCTTCTTCACCCAAATCTAGGCAATCTTGACCCTCTCTTTCTAAATTATCAGCCGAAAATGTTGCAACCCTTATAACTTTTTTTATTTATTTTATTTTTATTTCACCTTTATTTAACCAGGTAGGCAAGTTGAGAACAAGTTCTCATTATTAGCCTATTCAAACTCTCTTTCGTGTCATCTGAGATAGCCAAAGATTGGAAAGCTGCCGCAGTCATCCCTCTCTTCAAAGGGGGTGACACTCTAGAGCTAAACTAATATAGACCTATATCCATCCTGCCCCGTCATTCTAAAATCTTTGAAAGCCAATTTAACAAACAGATCACCGATCATTTTGAATCCCACCGTACCTTCTCCACTATGCAATCTGGGTTCCGAGCTGGTCATGGGTGCACCGCAGCCACGCTCAAGGTCCTAAACGATATCATAACCGCCATCAATAAAAGACAGCACTGTGCAGCTGTATTCATAGACCTGGCCAAGGCTTTTAACTCTGTCAATCACGGCATTCTTATCGGCAAACTCAATAGCCTTGGCTTCTCAAATGACTGCCTCGCCTGGTTCAACAACTACTTCTCAGAAAGAGTTCAGTTTGTCATATCGGAGTGCCTGTTGGCCGGACCTCTGGCAGTCTATGGGGGTGCCACAGGGTTCAATTCTCAGGCCGACTCTTTTCTCTGTATATATCAACGATGTCCCTCTAGCTGCTGGTGTATCTCTGATCCACCTCTACGCAGACGACACCATTCTGTGCACATCTGGCCCTTCTTTGGACACTGTGCTAATAAACCTCCAAACGAGATTAAACGCCATACAACACTCCTTCCGTGGCCTCCAACTGCTTTTAAATGCTAGTAAAACGAAATGCATGCTCCTCAACCGATTGCTGCTCGCACCATTCTGCCCGACAAGCATCACTACCCTGGACGGTTCTGACTTAGAATATGTGGACAACTACAAATACCTAGGTGTCTGGTTAGACTGTAAACTCTCCTTCCAGACTCGTATTAAGCAATCTCCAGTCAAAAATGAAATCTTCCTATTTCACAACAAAGCTTCATTCACTCATGCCACCAAACATACCCTCGTAAAACTGACTATCCTACCGATCCTTGACTTTGGCGATGTCATTTACAAAATAGCCCCAACATGAAATAAAAATAGAACTGTTTGGCCATAATGACCATCGTTATGTTTGGGGGAGGTTTGCAAGCCGAAGAACGCCATCCCAACCATGAAGCACAGGGTGGCAGCATCATGTTCTGGGGGAGCTTTGCTGCAGGAGGGACCGGTGCACTTCACAAAATAGATGTCATCATGAGGAGGTGAGAAAATTATGTGGATATATTGAAGCAACATCTCAAGAAATCAGTCAGGAAGTTAAAGATTGGTCGCAAATGAGTCTTCCAAATGGACAATGACCCCAAGCATACTTCCAAAGATGTGGCAAAATGGCTTAAGGACAACAGCAGCAAAACTGAAAAAGCGTGTGCGAGCAAGGAGGCTTACAAACCAGATTCAGTTACACCAGCTCTGTCAGGAGGAATGGGCCAAAATTCATCCAACTTATTGTGGGAAGCTTGTGGAAGGCTACCCGAAACGTTTGACCCAAGTTAAACAATTTAAAGGAAATTCTACCAAATACTAATTGAGTGTATGTAAACTTCTGACCCACTGGGAATGTGATGAAATAAATAAAAGCTGAAATAAATCATTATCTCTACTACTATTCTGACATTTCACATTTTTAAAATAAAGTAGTGATCCTAACTGACCTACGACAGGAGTTTTGAAAAACTGAGATTAAATCTATTTGGCTAAAGGTGTATGTAAATTTCGACTTCACTGTATCACTCCAGTATTATTGCTAAATTGTAATTATTTTTGCCTCTAGGGCCTATTTATTGCCTACCTCCCTACTCTTCTACATTTGCACACACTGTACATAGATTTTTCTATGAATCTTTTATTTTGTGTTATTGACTGTACATTTGTTTATTGTGTAACTCTGTGTTGTTGTTTTTGTCGCACTGCTTTGTTTTATCTTGGCCAGGTCGCAGTTGTAAATGAGAACTTGTTCTCAAGTGGCCTACCTGGTTAAATAAAAGGTGAAAAATATTTTTTATATAAATAAAATAAAAAGCTTTGCCAATGCAGGGTATTGAAAGCTATCCAAACAATGTGCATCACGGTCTACTAAAGTTAAACATCTATCCACACTGGTATGTTTGCTGAGAGAGAGAGACTCTGGAGTAATGGAATCCAGTCTGGGCTGTGGATGGTTAACATGGTCACTAATATACAAATAGAGGGAAAGGGAAGAGAAGAGAGAGGGGGAATGAGAGAGATACTACATGGTGAGATATTAAACACGGGAAAAAATGAAATGTCCCTTTTTCAGGACCCTGTCGTTCAAAGATAATTCGTAAAAATCCAAATAACTTCACAGATCTTCATTGTAAAGGGTTTAAACTCTGTTTCCCATGCTTTTTCAATGAACCATAAACAATCAATGAACATGTATCTGTGGAGCGGTCGTGAAGACACTAACAGCTTACAGACGGTAGGCAATTAAGGTCACAGTTATGAAAACTTAGGACACTAAAGAGGCCTTTCTAAGGACTCTGAAAAACACCAAAAGATGTCCAGGGTCACTGCTCATCTGCGTGAACGTGCCTTAGACATGCTGCAAGGAGGCATGAGGACTGCAGATGTGTCCAGGGCAATAAATTGCAATGTCCGTACTGTGAGACGCGTAAGACAGGGCTACAGGGAGACAGGACAGACAGCTGATCGTCCTCGCAGTGGCAGACCACGTATAACAACACCTGCACAGGATCGGTACAGCCGAACATCACACCTGCGGGACAGGTACAGGATGAAAACAACAACTGCCCGAGTTACACCAGGAATTCACAATCCCTCCATCCGTGCTCAGACTGTCCGCAATAAATTGAGAGAGTCTGGACTGAGGGCTTGTAGGCCTGTTGTAAGGTAGGTCCTCACCAGACATCACCGGCAACGTCACCTATGGGCACCAAACCCACCGTCGCTGGACCAGACATGACTGGCAAAAAGTGCTCTTCACTGGCGAGTCGCGGTTTTGTCTCACATGGTGTGCGTATTTATCGATGAAGGAATGAGCATTACACCGAGGCCTGTACTCTGGAGCGGGATCGAGTTGGAGGTGGAGGGTCCGTCATGGTCTGGGGCGATGTGTTACAGCATCATCGGACTGAGCTTGTTGTCATTGCAGGCAATCTCAACACTGTGCTTTACAGGGAAGATATCCTCGTCCCCCATGTGGTACCCGTCCTGCAGGCTCATCCTGACATGACCCTCCAGCATGACAATGCCACCAGCCATACTGCTCGTTCTGTGCGTGATTTCCTGCAATATAGGAATGTCAGTGTTCTGGCATGACCAGCGAAGAGCCCGGATCTCAATCCCATTGAGCACGTCTGGGACCTGTTGGATCAGAGGGTGAGTGCTAGGGCCATTTCCCCCAGAAATGTCCAGGAACTTGCAGGTGCCTAGGTGGAAGAGTGGGGTAACATCTCAAAAGCAAGAACTGGCAAATCTGGTGCAGTCCATGAGGAGGAGATAAACTGCAGTACTTAATGCAGCTGGTGGCCACACCAGATACTGACCATTAATTTCGACCCCCCCTTTGTTCAGGGACACATTATTCCATTTCTGTTAGTCACATGTCTGTGGAACTTGTTCAGTTTATGTCTCAGTTGTTGAATAATATGTTCATACAAATATCTAAATCAAATCACATTTTATTCGTCACATAGACATGGTTAGCAGATGTTATTGCGAGTGTAGCGAAATGCTTGTGCTTCTAGTTCGGACAATGCAGTAATAACCAACGAGTAATCTAAGCTAACAATTTCACAACAGCTACCTTATACACACAAGTGTAAAGGAATGAAGAATATGTACATAAAGATATATGAATGAGTGATGGTACAGAACGGCATAGGCAAGATGCAGTAAATGGTATCGAGTACAGTATATACATATGAGATGAGTAATGTAGGGTATGTAAACATATTAAGTGCCATTGTTTAAAGTGGCTAGTGATACATTTTTTACATGTATGGCAGCAGCCACTAAATGTTAGTGGTGGCTGTTTAACAGTCTGATGGCCTAAAGATAGAAGCGTTTTTCAGTCTCTCGGTCCCAGCTTTGATGCACCTGTACTGACCTCGCCTTCTGGATGATAGCGGGGTGAACAGGTAGTGGCTCGGGTGGTTGTTGTCCTTGATGATCTTTATGGCCTTCCTGTGACATCGCCTGGTGTCAGTGTCCTGGAGGGCAGGTAGTTTGCCCCCGGTGATGCGTTGTGCAGACCTCACTACCCTCTGGAGAGCCTTACGGTTGTGGGTGGAGCAGTTGCCGTACTAGGTGATACAGCCCGACAGGATGCTCTCAATTGCGAATCTGTAAAAGTTTGTGAGTGCTTTTGGTGACATCCGAATTTCTTCAGTCTCCTGAGATCTCCTTTATCACCACTGTCTGTGTGGGTGGACCAATTCAGTTTGTCCGTGATGTGTACGCCAAGGAACTTAAAACTTTCTACCCTCTCCACTACTGTCCCGTCGATATGGATAGGGGGGTGCTCCCTCTGCTGTTTCCTCTGCCGGTAGCCAGCTGTCTACCACTGTAGTGTCGTCTGCAAGCTTGATGATTGAGTTGGAGGCGTGCATGGCCACGCAGTCGTGGGTGAACAGGGAGTACAGGAGAGGGCTCAGAACGCACCCTTGTGGGGCCCCAGTGTTGAGGATCAGCGGGGTGCAGATGTTGTTACCTACCCTCACCACCTGGGGGCGGCCCGTCAGGAAGTCCAGTTCCCAGTTGCACAGGGCGGGATCGAGACCCAGGGTCTTGAGCTTGATGACGAGTTTGGAGGGTACTATGGTGTTAAATGCTGAGCTGTAGTCGATGAACAGCATTCTCACATCGGTATTCCTCTTGTCCAGATGGGTTAGGGCCGTGTGCAGTGTGGTTGAGATTGCGTCGTTAGTGGACCTATTGGGGCGGTAAGCAAATTGGAGTGGGTCTAGGGTGTCAGGTAGGGTGGAGGTGATATGATCTTTGACTAGTCTCTCATGATGACGGAAGTGAGTGCTACGGGGCGGTAGTCGTTTAGCTCAGTTACCTTAGCTTTCTTTGGAACAGGAACAATGGTGGCCCTCTTGAAGCATGTGTGAACAGCAGACTGGGATAAGGATTGATTGAATATGTCCGTAAACACACCAGCCAGCTGGTCTGCGCATGCTCTGAGGACGGGGCTGGGGTGCCGTCTGAGCCTGCAGCCTTGCGAGGGTTAACACGTTTAAATGTTTTACTCACGTCGGCTGCAGTGAAGGAGAATCCGCAGGTTTTGGTAGCGAGCTGTGTCAGTGACACTATTGTCCTCAAAGCGAGCAAAGAAGTTGTTTAGTCTGTCTGGGAGAAAGACATCCTGGAGGGCTAACATTGAACGTCAATATATATAAAAAATATTTAAATAAATAAAAATAGTTCTTAACAGGGCGTGTTTTTTTTTTTTACTCGCAGGTGTCCGCAACGGAGCTGTTTTTCTTTTTGTAATCCGGGATAGACTGGCAGGTTCTACACATACCTCGTGTCTGTTTAATGTGTTGAAAATATACACAGTTGACAGTGAGAGGGTGTTTATTTTATTGCTGAGTTTACATGATACTACACAGTACTTGTACTTGGACATCTGCTTGTCGAACATCAACAAATCATGGGCATTGGCCTAAAGATAGAAGTATAGTGTATTTGATTTCTCCAAAAGCCTTTGATCGCAAGTCATGAATACAGCATTAAACAACACACAGACACACATACTAGAGGTCGACCGATTAATCGGAATGGCCGATTAATTAGGGCCGATTTCAAGTTTTCATAACAATCGGAAATCTGTATTTTTGGGCGCCAATTTTTCTTTCTTTTTTTTCTCCTTCTTTTTTTTTACACCTTTATTTAATCTTTATTTAACTAGGCAAGTAATTTAAGAACACGTTCTTATTTTCAATGACATTCTAGGAACGGTGGGTTAACTGCCTCGTTCAGGGGCAGAAAGACAGATTTTCACCTTGTCAGCTCGGGGGATCCAATCTTGCAACCTTACAGTTAACTAGTCCAACGCAATAACAACCTGCCTCTCTCTCGTTGCACTCCACAAGGAGACTGCCTGTCACGCAAATGCAGTAAGTCAAGGTAAGTTGCTAGGTAGCATTAAACTTATCTTATAAAAAACAATCAATCAATCAATCACTAGTTAACTACACATGGTTGATGATATTACTAGATATTATCTAGTGTGTCCTGTGTTGCATATAATCTGACTGAGCATACAAGCATACAAGTATCTAAGTATCTGACTGAGCGGTGGTAGGCAGAAGCAGGTGCGTAAACATTCATTCAAACAGCACTTTCGTGCATTTTGCCAGCAGCTCTTCGTTGTGCGTCAAGCATTGCGCTGTTTATGACTTCAAACCTATCAACTCCCGAGATGAGGCTGGTGTGACCGATGTGAAATGGCTGGCTAGTTAGCGCGTGCTAATATCGTTTCAAACTTCACTCGCTGTGAGCCTTGGAGTGGTTGTTCCCCTTGCTCTGCATGGGTAACGCTGCTTCGATGTGGTGGCTGTTGTCGTTGTGTTGCTGGTTCGAGCCCAGGGAGGAGCGAGGAGAGGGACGGAGGCTATGCTGTTACACTGGCAATACTAAAGTGCCTATAAGAACATCCAATAGTCAAAGGTTAATGAAATACAAATGGTATAGAGGGAAATAGTCCGATAATAACTACAACCTAAAACTTCTTACCTGGGAATATTGAAGACTCATGTTAAAAGGAACCACCAACTTTCATATGTTCTCATGTTCTGAGCAAGGAACTGAAACGTTAGCTTTCTTACATAGCACATATTGCACTTTTACGTTCTTCTCCAACACTCTGTTTTTGCATTATTTAAACCAAATTGAACATGCTTTGTTATCTACTTGAGGCTAAATTGATTTTATTGATGTATTATATTAAGTTAAAATAAGTGTTAATTCAGTATTGTTGTAATTGTCATTATTACAAATACAATTATTATTATTATTATTATTATTTCTTTTAAATCGTCCGATTAATCGGTATCGGCCCCTTTGGCCCCCCAATAATCGGTATCGGGGTTGAAAAATCATAATCGGCCGACCTCTAACACATACACCAAAAGAGCTTGGATTGGGGCTTCTGTCACTTGCTCACTCTAAAATTCACAAGCTTGGACAACCTGAATAAAACACAGAAACATAGTTATTTCCCAGCTGCCAGTTTGTTAATACATTCAGCAATGCTCAACATCGACGTAAGCTGGCTTAAATCAGAACCTGACAAATACCATGCATCAAAAGTTTATGTTAAGGAGAGTGTATTCAGGAGAGAGGACAATCCTTCCCTGAGGCAGACCCAAACAATCCCTCTAGGTGCTGGAATTCTCTCTTTGGGGTTCCTGGCCCCAGTCCGGAATGCTTGAGTGAGTTTGGGAATTTCATAAACATGTACTTAACGGCATACCATTTTATTTGCTTTGTGAAATTGGGGACTTAGCTAAGTATGGCGCAGGAAGGAAGGCATCCTGAAATAGACCAAAGTGGGAGACGAAACCATACAGGAATGGAATGGCTGCTGGGACACCGGCTAGCTAGAGAACAGACACAAAACTGAGGTTAACAATCTTTACTTTAGGATCCAATCTGCAGTCACTGTCTGGAGTGTCACATAGGAGAACATTCCAGAACTCTGCAGCCATGGCACATTCCAGAAGCATGCTGCACTGTCTCCAAGATTCCTGCAATGCTGCAACCAAGATCTATGGCTGTGTGTGTGTGTGTGTGTGTGTGTGTGTGTGTGTGTCAGCGATGGTCGACAGGAGGCTGTACCTGTCATTTAATTAACTCTCTGTCTCTGTCACACACACACACACACACACACACACACTACCACATGGCACCAATGTAAAGCATCAGTGCGGATACTATATAAACTGTATATAGGCTTCTAGTGCATGTTAGATCACTGAATCACTGCAGTCAGCTCTAGCAGTATAAAACACATCCAGTTAAACACACATACCTATGCTTACATTTTATAACCCTCAGTGAACATGTGTGGCTAGTATTCTTGACGTTTTATATTGCAAGGTTATTTGGTTGCGCGACATCCAAAATATTGGTTGGTGGGGGTTTGTAGTGTGTGTGTGTGTGTGTGTGTGTGTGTGTGTGTGTGTAGGAGTGTGTTAATTAGCGTTCATTTGTGTGGGTGGTGTTAAATCAGTGTATTTGAGTATGTATATGTGTATGAGTGTGTGCATGTGTTAGTCTCTCGAGCCAGCTGTCTTAAACTGAAGCGTTAAAAAATTGTGAAAGTAAGCTGTCTGGCTCGAGAGACTGACACATGGACACACAGATACACATTACACACAGATACACACACACACTCAAATACACTGATTTAACTCACGTACAAGTTCCGGAGTACGAGTCGAAAATGGGAAGCGTGTATAGAATTCTGGCATCACTGCCTTTCCGCTTATTGCCCTAGCTTAAACACCCCCCGGACACAGAGAGGAACTAGTAGCTAGCAAGATAGACATCACAAAGGTTGTTTTTAATGCCTGCATTTTGCAAGTGGCTAGGGTTTCAGTAATGACTGGCTATGCCATGTTATAACCTCTGTATGTATGCCATGTTATAACCTCTGTATGTACTGTATGTGTCATGCCCTGGTCTAAGTATTTTGTGTTTTTCTTCATGTATTGGGTCAGGCCAGGGTGTGGCATGGGGTTTTTGTATTGTGGTGTGTTTTGTCTTGGGTTTTGGTGTGTATGTATTGGGATTGTAGCTAGTGGGGTTATCTAGCAAAGTCTATGGCTGTCTAGAGTGGTTCTCAATCAGAGGCAGGTGTTTATCGTTGTCTCTGATTGGGAACCATATTTAGGCAGCCATATTCTTTGAGTTTGTCGTGGGTGATTGTCCTTAGTGTCGTTGTTCCTATCGCTTTGTTTATTTACACAAGTATAGGCTGTTTCGGTTTTCGTTACGTTCTTTGTTTTGTAGTGTTTTTTGTTGATTCGTGTTTCACGTTGTTCATTAAACATGGATCGCAATCTACACGCTGCATTTTGGTCCGACTATCCTTCACACCTAGAAAACCGTAACAGTATGTGTGTTTGCATGTTTCCCAGACTGGCTGTGGGTTTGTTGTAATTTGTATATTTATGCTCCTCAGACTTGCTGAGGGTTTGGTGACAGTATCAGCCTGTACCTGCTGTTCTGGTTACCTGATTATGTCATGTTATAACATCTGTATGTATGCTACCCAGACTGGCTGTGGATCAGAGTGTTATGCTGAATATGAGGATGGAGGTTGTGGGGGTGTTATATTTTGCAAATGCAGGTTTTAAAAATAAATATCTTTCAACATGTCAGATCCAGTCTGAAAACTGTCCCATAGACATCTACATGTCCTTTCACTGTTTACAGAATGCCAGCTATCCAGAATCATGCTACAAGAATTGTTCCACTGCACCAGGGGACTGAGAAGGATAAAAAAAGAGACATCTTCACTCAATTTCACATGCCATGTTTGCTCCATGCACCATTATATCATCCTGTACAAGAACGTGATTTTTGTACATGCTCTCTGTTGTATTTGATCATGGATGTCAAACTCAATTCCTGGAGGGCCATGTGTCCGCTGGTTTAGGCTATTTCTTTTCCATTTGAATCCAATCAAACTTCCCGCCTTCTTATTTCACAAATGCTCAGCATTGAAGAAATGTTACCTTTTCTCTCATCGATAACTATCAGGAAGCCTGACAGAACAGGCTGAGTAGGCGGGAAGCTTATATTCATGAGCGTGTCTTGACTGACAGTTGTTTGAAACACCATTGTGGTCGTTGCCAGGTAACACGGTAAACAATGGGCCACATGTCATTCCGAGCCTAAACTTTTCTCTGCAAAATGTTATCATGGTCAACAGAGCTGATCAAGAACTGTTGGATATCAGACAAAGAGCATCAATACACAATTGCGTTTAAAAAATGTTGTAACTAATTACAGAATACAGTTCACTGATACACTTCTTCACAATGATTAGTAAAGCCGGAATCACTTTAGAAGCTTAGACACAAGGGAATGTACATGAAAACAGCATACAATAAGTGTATTGGACAATTTATTGTTGCCTCTGCATTAGCATAATACACTGAATAAAAATATAAACGCAACATGTAAAGTGTTGGTCCCATGTTTCATGAGCTGAAATAAACTCTCCCATAAATTTTCCATTAGCACAAAAATTTCGTATTTCTCTCAAATTTTGTGCAGCAATTTTTGTTTAATCCCTGGTATAGTATTTCTCTTTTTCCAAGATAATCCATCCACCTGACAGGTGTAGCATATCAAGAAGCTGATTAAACAGCATGATCATTACACAGGTGCAAGTTGTGCTGGGGTCAATAAAAGGCCACTGAAATGTGCAGTTTTGTCACACACCACAGTGCAATTGGCATGCTGACTTCAGAAATGTCCACCAGAGCTGTTGCCAGAGAATTGAATGTTTATTTCTCTACCATAAGCCGCCTCCAACGTCATTTTTGAGAATTTGGCAGTACATGTACGTCCAACTGGCCTCATAACAAGTGCTTAATTTGTAAATCGAGAGGTGCCGGAACTAAAAGTGAGTGCAAGAGGGGGTTCACCTGGAGCCATGAGGTACGTGAACCAATAAAAAAAAAACATATTTATTATAAATAATTGCATGCATGTCATCACATTTGCATAGTGGCATAGAGCAGTAGAGTACAAGCACTAACAGAAGTTGCACACATGGGGAACATTTTAGTAGCCTAGGGTCCAGGAAAAATGTGGCCATTTATAAACACATTTCATGCAATTCTACATAATTTTACATGACTGGAGACCTTGGGTTATTTTATAATTCGCACAAACGATCGAAATGACAGGCTACTTGGACACTGAAAAACTGAAAATCTGAGATAAAAGCGACCTTGAATCAATCAATAGCATAGGCCAAGGTGTGGAGACGCATACAGTGGATTCGAAAAGTATTAAGGTCCCTTCACATTTTGATAAGTTAGTCTTATACTAAAATGGATTTAAAAAATAACACATCCCCATCAATCTACACACAACACCCCATAATGACAAAGAGAAAACAGCTTTTTAGAATGTTGGCAAATGTATTAATAATACAGTATTCAGACCCTTTGATATGAGACTCAAAATTGAGCTCAGGTGCATCCTGTTTACATTGATCATCCTTCAGATTTTTCTACAACTTGGAGTCCACTTGTAGTAAATTCAACTGATTGGACATGATTTGGAAAGGCACACACCTGTCTATATAAGGTCCCACAGTTGACAGTGCATGTCAAAGCAAAATCCAAGCCATGAGGTCAAAGGAATTGTCGAATAGCTCCAAGACAGGATTGTGTCGAAGCACAGATCTGGGGAAGGGTACCAACTTGGCTTCAGTCACCCCAAGATTGAAGCGGGAGACATATCCAGCTATGGCGTCCTCCTTGTCAGGCCTCTAACACTGGGCAGCCATTGCTACCATTGGCGTATTACATTTTCGGCTTTATGTAACGTTGCATAAAGCTGGAAGTAAATTATTGGTAATGTCTGCCTCCCGAATCCAAGTGTTTGACACCAGTAACTTTATGATCAAACTTTATTTATGTTTCAGCTACAGTCATTTTTCATACTTGGCCACCCTACTTTGAACTGGTTTCATCAAAAATATCATCCAATTTGACAAAATACATGATTGTCACTGTCCGGGAGAGGTGAGAGGAGTTCCTAACTAATCAATGTCTACTTCAAGCCTTGTCAAAATTAGGGGGCAGGAAATAAACTTGCAACTGAGCATATGTAGTACTGTACCTAGCTACAGTAGAATGCAAGGGTGATTGACATTGGTTTATATAAACAGAGGGCATCCAAGAAGAAACAATAACTTCAGTGAACGTAAGGGAAAGGATTATACTCTAGTAGAGTTAGCTAACTAGGGTAGTGAGTATTTGATTTACACAACATTCCTACCACTTTGAAGATGCAAAATATTTTTTCTTGTGAAACAAAAAAGAAATTAGACAAAACAACTGAAAACTTGAGCGTGCATAACTATTCACCCCCCAAAGTCAATACTTTGTAGATCCACCTTTTGCATCAATTACAGCTGAAAGTCTCTTGGGGTATGTAAGCTTAAGCTTGGCACATCTAGCCAATAGGATTTTTGCCCATTCTTCAAGGCAAAACTGCTCCAGCTCCTTCAAATTGGATGGGTTCCGCAATCTTTTGGATTGAGGTCTGGGCTTTGGCTAGGCCATTCTAAGACATTTAAATGTTTCCCCTTAAACCACTTGAGTGTTGCTTTAGCAGTATGCTTAGTGTCAATGTCCTGCTGGAAGAACCTCCGTCCCAGTCTCAAATCTCTGGAAGAATGAAACAGGTTTCCCTCAAGAATTTCCCTGTATTTAGCACCATCCACCATTCCTTCAATTCTGACCAGTTTCCCAGTCCCTGCCGATGAAAAACATCTCCACAGCATGATGCTGCCACCACCATGCTTCACTGTGGGGATGGTATTCTTGGGGTGATGAGAGGTGTTGGGTTTGAGCCAGACATAGCATTTTCCTTGAAGGCCAAAATGCTAAATTTTAGTCTCATCTGACCAGAGTACTTTCTTTCATATGTTTGGGGAGTCTCCCACATGCCTTTTGGCAAACACCAAACATGTTTGCTTATTTTTGTCTTTAAGCAATGGCTTTTTTCTGGCCACTCTTCCTTTAAAGCCCAGCTCTGTGGAGTGTACGGCTTAAAGGTGTCCTATAGACAGATTCTCCAATCTCCGCTGTGGAGCTTTGCAGCTCCTTCAGGGTTGTCTTTTTGTTGCCTCTCTGATTAATGCCCTGCTTGCCTGGTCTGTGAGTTTTGGTGGGTGGCCCTATCTTTGCAGATTTGTTGTGATGCCATATTCTATGGATTTATTGGTGCTCCGTGGGATGTTCAAAGTTTCTGATATTTTTTTATAACCCAACCCTGATCTATACTTCTTCACAATTTTGTCCCTGACCTGTTTGGAGAACTCCTTGGTCTTCATGTTGCCGCTTGCTTGGTGGTGCCCCTTGCTTAGTGGTGTTGCAGACTGGGGGCTTTCAGAACATGCTGAGATCATGTGACACTTAGATTGCACACAGGTGAACCATATTTCATTAATTATGTGACTTCTGAATGTAATTGGTTGCACCATATCTTATTTAGGGGCATAGGGTGTGAGTACATATGCATGCACCACTTTTCAGTAGTTTTTTTTAAACAAGTTTTTTATTTTTATTTTTATTCACCAATTTTGAATATTTTGTGTATGTCCAATCCAACTAAAAATCTATTTAAATTATAGGTTGTAATGCAACAAAATAGGGGAAAAAACAAAGGAGGATAAATTATTTTGCAAGGCACTGTATCTAGCTTGCTGTTGCTAGCTAATTTGTCCTGGGATGTAAACATTGGGTTGTTATTTTACCTGAAATGCACAAGGTCCTCTACTATGTCAATTCATCAACAGATAAAACGGTAAACCGAATTCCTTTCTCATCACCTCTCCTTTTTCCTCAGGCTTCTTTTTTACTTCTTTGGACTTTATATGGTGGTTGAAAACCAACTTTACGGTGCACTACTACAAAGATCTTTCAATCACACACGTGGTTATATTCTCCTAAAAACCAGGTTGGAGGGAGAGGCCTGACTTGCAGCGCATTGAGCATCACAAATAGAACCAAGTTCTATTTTAGTGCCTGGCCACGCAGAAGCTCGCTGAGGCGCGCGAGCAGTGTGGGAGCAATGATTGAATAACATGTATGTGTACATTTATTTTGCAACGCGACGAGCATGTGACGCGAGCGGTGTGATCAGCATGTACTTTGCAATGGCCTAACAATGCTAGGTAGCTAGCTAGCATAAGTTGCTAGATACCCGATAGTAACGTTTTACAGGTTGCAGTTGTCTAATATGTCCTTCATTTTAGTATAGAAGGGTTGTTCTAACATTTATAAAATGTACACTACCGTTCAAAAGTTTGGGGTCACTTAGAAATATCCTTGTTTTTGAATACATTTTTTTCCCCCATTCGAAATGTTAGGTAAAAGCTGACATCAAAGACAATACAGTAGGAAGATAGGCAGAAACTGCTTCTCCAATAGAAATCCCCGGTCACACTTGGCTAGCTAAGCTCATGCGTAGAAATATGTCATCGGGTCTAACGGTCGTCTCGCTCCAAACTGCGCATGTGCAGGCCGTCAAATCAAAGGCACGATATATAAAGTTGTTTTCAACGAACATTAAAACGTGTCAGTTTGGCACATTTACAAGGTTGGAGTAATAAACATGTTCAACTACTTAAGACATTGGCTCGAATCTAGGTTGTGCCTTTAGATTTCAAGGAAATCTAACTAAAGAATCATTTTTCAATAATTGTTTGACTCCTCAAACCCCAGCCTTGTCTGCTTGGTCTGTTTTGCAAGTGTCCCCAGAAGCCTTTAGAAACTCTGTGCTGACATTCTCCCCAGACCTTGTGCCGTTGCCCATAGGTTTACGTAGCTCCAAGGTCGGAGATATCCAAGACTAGTGTCTGTGTGGGTGTGTGTCTGTGTGTGGTCACCCAGCCATTTGATTTGGTGTGTGGGAGTGGCCCTCCATTAAGACCTGTGGCTCAATCCACCTCTGTAATTACAAGGGGGGAGTTAGGGTAAGGGTTAGAGTCTCCACCCACTCTGTACTGGTCTGGTTCCCCCCACATGGTCCAGTGGTAGAGGGCAGGGTCTCTCTTTTTTAGGGAGTAACTGTTTCTTGTTATAGATACATTTTCTGCTTCATTCATTCACCTTTTTATTTGGCCTCAGAGCTCAGTCTGAGTGACTCTGCTTTGGACATACACACACAAGCCTATGCAGACACGCATGCACATACGTGTACACACAAACACGTATGTACACACTCACACACACCCATGTCAGGGTTAGGATAGTTCAGGAAGTGTCATCATGTCATTTGTTACCACTGTATATCACACACACCAGAACTGGGCAAAAAATGATACCTGGAAATGATACCTGGAAATGATACCTGGTGAACTATACTTACATCATGGATAGTGCAGACCTGGGCAGAAAATAGTTGTGTTTTGTTCTTTATTTGAAAATACAAACTATTTAAATACTCACGGTTGTGAAATATAGTTTGAATATAGTTTAACTATTTTCTTTGATTTTTAAAGTATTTTGAATACCTCTCAGAAAACCAAATCATATTTTAAGGTATTGAATATATGTAAATGATTGAAAACAAAAAATATATATATTTATTTGATGGCTGACACATTTTTGATAAAGAACAGCTAGTTGAATTAGTCTAAATATACTGTATGATCATAAGCACATGGTTTGGAGGGCTCTTAGATATGAATCTTAATATAGCCTATAGCCATGAATTAAATACATGAGGGATCACCTCAACATTAGAGTAGACCACTTTTGCAGCTACAAAAGGACTAACACATATATTTTCATAATGAGTGAGACTTAAGGTAATATAGTAACACTTGACATAAAGTTCATATACATGTGTAGTAACTTTGAGTATTACAATAGCAAAATTGTTGTTACATAGGACTTTGAAATTACTTTATAATTGCATAGTAATGGAGTTATTACATTAATGTAATAAGGAACAGTCACTATTCTTCTTGTGCACAGTAGTTACAAAACCTTTCAGCTCATTGCTATGCAATTTAAATGTAATTACCAAAGTATTATGTCACAATATTCTAATAATGTTGCTCCAAGCGTAATTACATTTTTATTACACTGACACAAGAACAGTTTAATGTTAAGAGTTACTGAGAATTCTAACAGTAACAAAATATGGCTATTAATTAAGTGTCCAAACAACCCCAAACTGCCTTCTTGAATCAACTACAGGCAAGGTTAGTTTGTATAGTATTCTGAGTATTCTGAGTATCCGTTTAAACTATCCGTTTAAAGATGGTATAGTGTGTGTTTGAAACAAGAACACACCCTCAGATCGACAAAGAGGTTCCAAGTTGTTTTTGCTAAGCATCCAACCTGCTGTTTGCAATGTTGACACATGGCTTTGAATTACTCTGCAATATTTTAAGGTATCTTATTCTTAATTGCAGCTTTCACCCTTTTCAGTGGCATGTTGAAAGAGTCCTACAGTAGTTGAGCGTCACAACTTATTGATACTTACCTGTACAAAATATAATTGGTTAATTGGTTTGATTTTATGATGTACACCTGGGGCAATGTACATTCAGGACAATGGACATTTACAAAATGTTCAGACAGAAAAGCATTTTGTAGATCCAAAATTTTGGCTGGCCATGCTTTCCACCTGGCTACCCCTACCCCGGTAAACTGCCCGGCACCCCCCACAGCAACTCGCCCAAGCCTCCCCATTTCTCCTTCCAACAGGACAACGATCATAAGCACACAGTCAAGACAACACAGGAGTGGCTTCGAGACAAGTCTCTGAATGTCCATGAGTGGCCCAGCCAGAGCCCGGACTTGAACCCGGTCAAACATCTCTGGAGACAACTGAAAATAGCTGTGCAGCAACGCTCCCCATCCAACCTCACAAAGCTTGAGAGGATCTGCAGAGAAGAATTGGAGAAACTCCCCAAGAATGTAGCGTCCTACCCAAGAAGACTCGAGGCTGTAATCAATGGCAAAGGTGCTTCAACAAAGTACTGAGTAAAGGGTCAGAATACTTATGTAAATGTGATATTTCAATGTTTTTTATTTTATAAAAGTCACGACTTCCGCCGAAGTCGGCTCCTCTCCTTGTTCGGGCGGCATTCTGCGGTCGACGTCACCGGCATTTTAGCCATCGCCGCTCCCTTTTTCATGTATCCATTTGTTTTATCTTGTTCCTTGCACACCCGGTTTTCATTCCCCAATTACACTACATTTATTTACTCTTCTGTTCCCCCTCATGTCTTTGTGGAAGATTGTTGGTGTGTTACGTGTTTTGAATGCACTAGGCTTGTTTTCCCATGATATTTCACAAAGCCTGTTTTGTATACATGTGATGTGTTGTGACTGTTTTGCGCATTATACACTTTGCCTTGTTGGCTCGAGGATTTTTGGACGCAGTAGCGTCCGTCTGTATGTCTCTCCTGCCGAAATAAAGTGTGCGCCTGTACACGATTCTCTGCTCTGCTGCACTTTACTTCAGTACAAGTACGCACACGCCTGGCAATACATTAGCAAACCTGTTTTTGCTTTGTCATTATGGGGTATTGTGTGTAGATTGATCAGGGAATTCTTACAATAAGGTTGTAGCCTAACAAAATGTGGACAAAGTCAAGGGTTCTGAATGCTTTATTTATATACAGTGGAAGTCGGAAGTTGACATACACTTAGGTTGGAGTCATGAAAACCCGTTTTTCAAACACACCACAAAGTTCTTCTTAACAAACTATAGATTTGGCAAGTCGGTTAGGACATCTACTTTGTGCATGACACAAATAAGTTTTTCAACAATTGTTTACAGACAGAATATTTCACTTCCAGTGGGTCAGAAGTTTACATACACTAAGTTGACTGTGCCTTTAAACAGCTTGGAAAATTCCAGAAAATGATGTCATGGCTTTGGAAGCTTCTGATAGGCAAATTGACATTTTGAGTCAATTGGAGGTGTACCTGTGGATGTATTTCAAGGCCTACCTTCAAACTCAGTGCATCTTTGCTTGACATCATGTGAAAATCAAAAGAAATCAGCCAAGACCATATCGGTTTTTTTGTAGATCTCCACAACTCTGGTTCATCCTTGGGAGCAATTTTCAAACACCTGAAGGTACCATGTTCATCTGTACAAACAATATTACGCAAGTATAAACACCATGGGACCACACTGTTACGGTTTTCTTCCGTCGAAGGAGAGTCGGACCAAAATGCAGCGTGGTAATTTTCATACATGTTTAATAATGATGAAAAACAAACAATACAAAAACAACAAACGGAACGTGAAAACCTATACAGCCTATCTGGTGACAACTAACACAGAGACAGGAACAATCACCCACGAAACACTCAAAGAATATGGCTGCCTAAATATTGTTCCCAATCAGAGACAACGATAATCACCTGCCTCTGATTGAGAACCAATTCAGACAGCCATAGACTATGCTAGAAAACCCCACTAAGCCACAATCCCAAAACCTACGAAAAACCCCAATACAAAAACACACCACAAAATAAACCCATGTCACACCCTGGCCTGACCAAATAAAGAAAGAAAACACAAGAAAACACCCACACACAACACACTCGCAGACGGACACATACACTCAACCCCTCCGCATCGTCTGCTGAATGAGAATGAGGCCACAGAGAGATGTCGATAAAGGTCTATAAGTGAATCCTCAATATCTGTTTACCTACAGTATCTATCCTTTCAGTCTGATTTGCATGGGACTGTGGGACCAAAACACAGAGCGAAGAGGGGGAAGAGGAGGAGCCAAGCAAAGTTGCTCACACACACAACATTTCTGTGGCGTGTTATGCGCATCACCAGCCCTCTTCTCAACCCACTCCCCACTCCCCTTACTCCTTACCCCATGGGACCCCCTAGCCCTATGGATAACCTCTTGAAGGAAAATAAAGGGGAACACGGAGATGAAGGGAGGGACAGAGAGAGGGAAAAGAGTCCCAAATACAGGCTGAATCAGAGAGGACTACTGAATAACCACAGAGCTCCCATAAACCGTTTGGAGTCATGTGATCATGTGACACAAACACAGAGTCAGGAAAAACAGCTGCTCTACATTCAGTACTGGGGGGAAATTAAAATAGGAAATTAAAATGCTCATTACAGTACCTCTGCACATTCTTGCAAATATGCATCTGCCTTTTTACACCCTGCACTGTGTAGAGGGGTGCCACGCCAGACATCAACCACAATGAGAATACACAAGGACCTCTCTTCACTGGCCAGAGAACAAGGGAAGAGGGGGGGGACACTCACAGCAATTTCCAAAGCAGGATTCATCCTTCCCCTTTTCTCATCTCACACCTCTAGTCAAAGCTCCTCCTACTGTATCAGCTCCAGGGCAACCAGTTTAACCAAATGGAGCTCAGATGGCCTACCGGAGACATGGACACAACATGGTTATGATGAAGAGTGACGATGACTAAAACAAAGCCAAGGATTTGAAATATCAAGAATAAATGCTTGTTTGATTTTAGGCCCTCTAATCCTTTTTGTGACTGATGACGTAGCTATATTATTACATAGTTTTGCCATGACAATCGCCATTATTCATTCATCCTGTACTTTCATTACTTCACCCTGGTTATTTCTGTCACACCCTGATCTGTTTCACCTGTCCTTGTGCTTGTCTCCACCCCCTCCAGGTGTCACCCATCTTCCCCATTATCCCCTGGGGACTTATACCTGTGTTTTCTGTCTTTGCCAGTTTGTCTTGTTTTGTCAAGTCAACCAGCGTGTTGCTCCTGCTTTTTCCTTTTCTCTGTTTTTGCTAGTCCTCCCAGTTTTGACTCTTGCCTGC
This sequence comes from Oncorhynchus tshawytscha, assembly GCF_018296145.1. Lineage (NCBI taxonomy): Eukaryota > Metazoa > Chordata > Actinopteri > Salmoniformes > Salmonidae > Oncorhynchus > Oncorhynchus tshawytscha. Next base: position 39,916,345 of record NC_056433.1, on the reverse strand, counting down.
CTTGACTCAGAACCCGCCTGCCTGACCATACAACCTGCCTTGACCTCGAGCCTGCCTGCCACTCTGTACCTCCTGGACTCTGACCTTGTTATGATCTTTTTGCCTGTCCACGACCATTCTCTTGCCTACCCCTTGGATACTAATAAATATCAGAGACTCAAATCATCTGTCTCCCGTGTCTGCATCTGGGTCTCGCCCTGTGCCCTTATAATTTTAAAAGAAATATTCTTCGCTTTTGTAAAATATCTACTGTCTACAAGAACACATTACCTTGTCATTTTAAGAACTTAATTGAATTCAGAATTATAACTGTAGTTATAATTGTAACTATTTTATAGTTTCTTGCTTATAGCAAGTGGTGTCCCGTTAATAATTTCATAGTAATAAGTGTACACAACTGTGTCCTTTACCAACTGACTGCATATATATATATATATAGTTACGTTCCAGTGCACATAATCTATTGTAAATTGTTTATACATCCGTACCATGCATAGCCTCATTAATCCGTTTTTTGCTATTTATAGTGTATGTGGATTAGAAAATTATTTGTGGATATATTCTGTCTGCATTACGTTTACTGCCTATACCCCAGTCTCAACATCAACAGTGAAGAGGCGACTCTGGGATGCTGGCCTGCTAGGCAGAGTTGCAAAGAAAAAGCCATATCTCAGACTGGCCAATAATCTTTTCTTTTTAAGATGGGAAAAAGAACAGACACTGGACAGAGGAACTCTGCCTAGAAGGCCAGCATCCTGTTGACGTTGAGAATGGGGTTTTGCAGGTACCATTTAATGAAGCTGCAGACTTGTGAGGTGTCTGTTTCTCAAACTAGACACTCTAATGTACTTGCCGTATTGCTCAGTTGTGCACCGGGGCCTCTTTCTATTCTGGTTAGTCAGTTTGCGCTGTTCTGTGAAGGGAGTAGTACACAGCATTGTATGAAATCTTCAGTTTCTTGGCAATTTCTCGCATGGAATAGCCTTGATTTCTCAGAACAAGAACAGACTGATGAGTTTCAGAAGAAAGACACGTTTTCTTGCTTCCTTAATCAGAACAACAGTTTTCAGCCGTGCTAACATAATTGTAAAAGGGTTTTCTAATGATCAATTAGCCTTTTAAAATCATAAACTTGGATTAGCTAACACATGCCATTGGAACACAGGGGTGATGGTTGCTGATAATGGGCCTCAGTACACCGATGTAGATATTCCATTAAAAATCAGCTGTTTCCAGCTACAAAAGTAATTTACAACATTAACAATGTCTACAATGTATTTCTGATCAATTTGATGTTCTTTTAACGGACAAAAAATTTGATTTTCTTTAAAAAAACAAGGATATTGTCACGACTTCTACCGAAGTCGTTGCCTCTCCTTGTTCGGGCGGTGCTCGGCGTTCGACGTCACCGGTCTTCTAGCCATCATTGATCCATTTTTCATTTTCCATTGGTTTTGTCTTGTCTTCCACACACCTGTTTTCAATCCCATTCATTACCTGTTGTATATTTAACCCTCTGTTTCCCCTCATGTCTTTGTCAGAGATTGTTTATTGTCAGTGTAGTGTTTTTTGTATAGGTGCGAGACGGGTCTTCGTACCCATATTTGTTTATATTCATTTTTCTTATTAGTGTTATGGAGCATGTTCCTTGGACATTTATTAAAAGACTCCATTTTACACTCCGTTTGACTCTCCTGCGCCTGACTTCCCTGCCACCTATACACATCTCTGACAGACATTTCTAAGTGATCCAAACTTTTGAACGGTAGTGTAAATATACAGTACTTGGCGAAAAAAAAGTTATTCTGATTCTGAAAGAGAGAGAGAGAGAGAAAGCGGCAATAGAGAATTGAAAAAGAGTGAGGATCAGATTGTTATTGGCATGTTATCATGCAGTGCAAATGTGGACGTTGATAGCTTGCTAAGTGACCCAAAACTATTATAGTTTTTATACACACGAACATGCACACACTCACATGTGTGCACACATACACACACACACACGCTAATTAAGAGGTGTCTGGATGTGTTTAGCTGAGTAAGTGCTCATCAGGAATGTTGGAGCTGGAGTGACATGTTTGCCTGACGCTGTTATGGTAGACACAAAAACAGGTCACACTTTATTTGGATAATCCGGATTTTCATACTATCTGTTGATAAGCAACTGTTTGCTAAGGTTAGGGTTCGGGTTAGGTTTAGAATAAGGTTTAGGGTGAGGGTTAATATTAGGGTAAGGGTTAAGTTTAGAGCTAGCGTTAGGATTAGTAGATAGTTAATCAAAATGTAATTTATAGTCTGTAGATGTGTTCCACCAAAAGTGTTCTCCCAAAAACTCAAACATTTGCACACGTTCAGGCACATAGACATACAAATGTGCGCAAATAAATAAATACAACTCCAACAGTACACCTCACCTTTCCGTGACCTGGACCAACTGAGGACAAAAGCCTTTTACAGTGTCCTTTATGAATAGTTAATAAGTGATAATACCATGATATTATGATACCATGATACTAATACCATGATACTATGATAATACCAATGTGAAATTGTACACTTACATCACAAACATTATGCATGTATGCTTTCTCACCTCAATGTTATTCAATGTAAAACTCCATAGAGTGCTTAGAGCTTGGAGTTGAGTAACGCAGTTAAAAGCACTATAAAATACTGCAATGTGATGATATACACAATGTAATAGAGTCAATGTCCACGCCCCCCATGGAAATCGAATTAGCATAATACAAATTCCCCATCAAAATCCTCTGTTTAAGCTAGAGATATCTATCTGCATCTCAATCCACAGCATCCGCCAATGTCGCCCTTCTCGAATTGGTGGTAAAAGTTGTCAGAGCTAGAGCAGTGTTCGTAAGACCATGAGACCATTTTTCAATTTCGGTGATTCTGATATAAAATGGGTAAAGGTAATGTATAGCAACTAGGAATGCACGATATACCGGTGAGCATATCGGAATCCGACGATATTAGCTAAAAATGTCAACATCGGCATCGGCCCGATGTCTAGTTTACCGCCGATGTGCAAAACTGATGTCAAAGCTGACGTGCACACCTATATAGCGTAGGTAGATGATGTAATGACACCATGAAAAATACAGCGCTACACAGAACAAAAGCAGAAAAATACTAAGCGCACACTTCCAACAACTAAACAAGTTCAAGTCAAGCAGTCATTTGAAAGTAAAAACATTTCAGCGAGATAACTAAAAAGGCGAAATCTATTAACGCTAACATAATGGAATTCATTGCCCTTGACAATCAACCGTTCTCTGTCGTGGATGATGTTTGCTTTCGCTGACTGGTCGAGCACCTCGAGTCCCGGGAACACTACCAATTAGGCACTATTTTTCAGATGTTGCCCTACCGGAGTTACACAGTACTGTTGAAATGCACATATATGAGCTACTTGCTATGGGCGTCACTGCTATTAGCTTCACGACTGACATTTGTACCAGCAATGTCAGCCCCATGAGCATACTGAGACTGACAGCACAGTGGGTCGATGAGGATGTTGTACTAAGGAAAGCCATATTGCATGCTCAAGAATGTGCTTAGCTGTAATTACTGCAAACAAATGCTTTCTATAGTTGTTGAACAGTCTCTCACATCGCTGTGGAGGAATTAAGGCCCACTATTGCATGCAGAACTGCTTTAACTCAGCGACATTTGTGGATTTTCAAGCATCAGTTTCGTTTCAAGTCCTGCCACAACATCTCAATTGGGATTAGGTCTGGACTTTGACTAGGCCATTTAACAACTTCAAATGTGTTGTTTTTTAACCATTTTCATACAGACTTGATTGTGTGTTTTGGATAATTGTCTTGCTGCATGACCCAGCTGCGCTTCAGCTTCAGTTACCAGACAGATGGCCTGACATTCTCCAGGTCCTGAGGCAGCAAAGCATCCCCAAACCATCACACTACCACCCCCATGCTTGACCGTTGGGATGAGGGTCTAACTGTGGAATGCAGCGTTTGGTTTCGCAAGACATAATGGGACGACCCCCGGCTTAGACTCTTAAGGATTTTAAAAAGGTAGTTTTTATGGTGGTTTCTATAGCTTTTACAATTTCCTGACAGACAGAGAGCATTGGCTCACACTCAGCCGGCTGTATGGAAATTCACAGCTCCTGGATCAGTTTAGAACAGATAAAAGCAATCTGGTACCATTAGAGGAGGTTATGCTCAGGACAGTCAAATTCAATGGTCTGTGTGTGTCTGTGTGTGTGTGTGTGTGTGTGTGTGTATGCATGTGTGTGTGTGTGTGTGTGTTTGAATAAATGTGTTTTTATGTACAGTGTGTGTATGAGTCCACCTGATAGGGGTGGGTCCTTATTATTCCCCTCCCCGTAAGGAAACAGGATGCTACACCTAGGATGAAGTGGAACACCTGTCTCTAGAACACACACAATGCATACACACAGAACTACATAAAGCCAGAATCAGAATTCCCCTTTCCACACTAAAAATAGGGAGATCATTCAGTGAGGGGATATAGCGTTTCCCACACACACAAGCACACACACGGTAAACCCCTTGACCTAAACGCCAGGCTGACACAGCAGGGTCAGTGCACCTTCCCGAGCAGAACAAACATTCACACATAAAGAGAGCCTATGTCGAGGCTAGAGCTGAGTCTTACACTGGAGCGAGGGAGAGAGAGAGAGGGGAGAGAGGGGAGCTAGATAGAGCGATGGTTAAGGAGAGGAGATCGAGAGCATGTGCGAGTAGTGAAAAGAGAGAAAGAAAGAAAAACAAAGTTAGGGAGGGATCATGAAAGATCAAATACGCAAGACAAAGAGTGAGGGAGATACTCAACGTGTGACTAGGCATTTGGAGAGTGCTATAGCTATCTCCTGGGCCCATGCATGAATGAGACACTTATTATCGTCTTTATTGAGTTTGTGGTACTCTCTGACATAGTGAGGTGTCATTCTGATGCCATCTCATCTATAGTATCTATTCATCAATTATGATACTCCACTTTACTGTAAAACTACCGTTTTTGTGCACCCCCCATACTTCTCCTAAGGTACTATTCCTTCTTATTACCATAAAACTGTCATGAGTAAGCTCACAATCAGACCCCTAAACTTCCAGTAATGTCCTCCATTGAAACAACATTGCTGTCCTAATCCTAGATGAAATGATGACGCCAACATGTTGTATGTGCGTGCATGTGTGTGTGTGTACATGTGTGCATGCATGTGCGTAGCGTACGTGGGTGTGAGCGTGTTGTTTGAGTCATAGAAACCCCAAACCTCTTCCTAATTACACAGTGGATCTAGGCAGAGCCGAGACTTGGCTACCCAGCATGCATCATGTCTTACATAAATAGTGGTCTTACGGAAGCAGCTGTCAGGGTTACCATCGCTCTGGTCTGGACAGACGGTCAGTGCCATGTTAAACCCGGATTCTACCATAAGGCACTCCCACATTTGGTGGTCACTGCTTTTTAGGGCAGAGAGAGTGGGGTGGAGTGTGTGTGTATGTGTGTGTGTGTGTGTGTGTGTGTAGGGAGGTACTGTTCCTTACAGTGCCCCATACCGGAAGCCACAGGATGTGCACATTGAAGTAGACCACCAGGTACCCACCCCTATGACATCACAAAGCCTCCTGAGACTTCATATGATGACTGCTGCCTCCTTAAAAACGTATGCACACACACACACACACACACACACACATACACCATGGTTCCAAATAAAGTACATAGACTATATGTGCTGCACATGTTTTTGTGTCTTTTTTTTTGCTGCTCACAATAAAGAAGACAACTTTGGTGTATTCTACTATAAAAGATCAAGTGGAAACACATGTAATATATGTAATACACATGTAATATGCGTGTGCACAAACTCTTCACAAATGTGCAAAGTCATTGATCATCTCTATGGGATGCTAAATTATAGCTTTCTAGTCATGTGTAGGTCTAGAAAAATGGATTGTCTAATTAGTTGAATATGAGGCTCCTCAGCCTGGACATGGGGTTATTTGTGGGATAACCGTTGAGAATCTATGTAGAATGACCCCTTCACAATTCATTTCTAGAATGAATACAATGTGTAGGTGTAGAATGTATATCATGTCAACAGGGGATGATCGCTCTTGAATGATTGTTTATCTATTGAACTGGTTCGTTATCTGTAGGTATAGATTATCTAGCTTGGCTTCACTCTCCTAGCCGTATTCACTGGTGTCAGGGGATCTGTGCTAGCTTAGCCTAGTATAGCCTTGCCTAGCCTGGGCGTACTAGCCACATCTGTTGAGCTCCTCAACACCTCATTGCCTCACAATGAGCTTACTGACGCAATGAAGAAAGCAGATTATGTGGTGGGGCACTGAAAGCAAGGGATGTATAGAACTAGTATAATAAAACATATGTACTGTATATATAATATTTATATTAGCTAAGATGCTAAAGTTGTCCGTGATGAGATCTGAACATGCAACCTTTGCAATAAGAAAGTTGCTGGCTATGGGGAATTAATTTAAAGTCGAACTTGATTGTGCAAGTTAAAATATGATATACTATATATAAATATACACAAAAACGGTAGTTTTACAGTAAAGTGGAGTATCATAATTGATGAATTGTAACGGTTTTCATATAGTGGTGATGAAGGAGAGTCGGACCAAACTGCAGCGTGTCGATTGCGATCCATGTTTAATATAACAAAGAAACACGAACTTACAAAAACAATAAACGAAACCGAAACAGCCTATCTGGTGCAAACTAACA